>NW_028277035.1:30453939-30756969 GCF_059951505.1 Python bivittatus
ATACTTTCCATTCTGGAAGATTTCTTAGTTTTTTATGTATCAGCCTGATTTGTCCAAATCCTAACTGTCTAGAAGCAGGCATGGCTGATCACCTGGAACCCTGAATAAATACAGTCTGTACTGCAGTGTTTTGTTGTAGGGCAATTTATCATTCATTGTTGAACTATAACTAAAATAAAACCAAAGGCAATATCCCAAATGCGTAATCAGTCATCCATGCATATAGCTTTTCACCCATATTAAAGTGAAATATTTATAAATAAAAACACTGGGTTTTTAATAAATCTGTTATTTTTATCAGTCTCCTCACTAAGATTGTGTTAATTAAGTCCTGTGGCACACAAGAAAGTATTCAAGACTCCTTTTCAATTACACTGTCTTAAAAATTAGATCTGTAATGAAAGATTGCATTCTTCATGAAATGTTTATGGACATATTTATCATAAAGATCATCGTGTTTCAGATTTGATAATCTTGAAATAAGCATGTAAATTATAGCCCAGAAGAACTGTGCTGTCAGTTCACAGAATGTCAGTGCCATTAGAATACATCAGTGTTTGGCATATTGTTCTGACATTTTAAAAACTGTAGTTTTAATAAATGCATTGCATATCATCACAAAATAGGATCATTACCTAAAAAAACAACTACATCATAACAACACATGATTTTCCTGGAAATTCTATGGAAGGTCCCCATGGATTTTTAGACTCTGGCTCATGAACACAGAAATTATTTTTCATTTCCTTTTGATTAAAGAAATTAGGAACACTTAGTCCAAAGATACTCTCTTTCTTACTGCTTTTTGAATATCCCACCATCAGGCCTGTAATTTTCACAGTCATCTACCTGCTGAAGAATATCTGTAAATGTTCTGCAAATATTAAGGGGAGTAAAAAGACTACACACACACATTTATACACATAATTTGAAAAAAAAAATCCTGAGGATCCTTGACAGAGATATTTTCTTCCACTGGGAATTTTGATAGGGTTTCCCCATGTGCCATGAAAATCAACCTACACTAAACATTATCTATAACTGTTACTTCTTCTCAAATATGTATTTTGTGTACCAACTGCGCTCTTTTTCTGCAGCAGTAACTCACCCCTTAGTCACCTCCTGTTTGTATTACTGTAGTGCACTCTATATGGGTCTGCCCTTGAAAAGCATTTGGAAAGTGCTACTTGCCCAGAATGCAGTGGTGCAGGCAATTATGGGTATCTCACAATGCTTCCATATGATGCCACTGTTGCTTAAGCTGTGCTGGTTTCCAGTGAGCTCCTGGGTGCAATTCAAGGTGCTGGTTATCACTGATAAAACCCTACATGGCTGGGCCAGTTTACTTGCAGGACTGTTTCCAGCTGTTTCAGCTTGCCTTGCCAAACCCAGCAAGGTTGGCACGTTCTGGGTCCCTTCTAGTAAGCAATATCATCTTGCGGTACCCAGAAGCCATGCTTTCTGTGGGTCAGCACCTGCCCCATGGGACAGCATTCCTCCAGGGATCTGGGTGACCCCAACCCTTTTGGCTTTTCATAATGCATTAGAGACCGAGTTGTTCCCTCGGGCATTTGAACCAGGATGTTAAGTAAGCCCTGATGGGTGATTTGTTCACTTTCTTTACTGATTATGAATACGGAATGTTTTTTGGACTGCAGGCACTGACAGTTTTCAGTTGTTTATTTTAACAAATTATGTTGTCTTTTGCTTTTCAACTTCTTCAGCTGTAAAATGTACTCTACTTATCAAAAGGTTAGGAATCTGGAATAAGTCATACAGCTACTCACTTCATGTGCAGCACAGAAAATGGTTCAGTATTGGGTTATTATGTGCTAGATTTAAAAAAAAAAGATTTATCATGCTTAGACATTGTTTCATTTTTTGTATGAGTAACATCAGAGGAAAGGGAAGATATACTCTGAAAGGAAAGTCACCGGGTATCTTTTCCTTCTTAAGGGCTGTATACAATTGCCACAAACTAAGGGCAGATCTACACTTTCTGCTTGGCCCATCACCAGTACAGGCCACTCACCGCTTCCTGAGTGCAGAAATGGATGAGCTTATTGTCTTCCCACTCCCAGCCCATTGCAAAGCACCCAGCACTTGTGTTTTCCAGCTTTGGTTAAAAACTATTGTTTTCTGAGCTGAGCCACCCTAAACTCTCCCAAGTGGATGGTCTCCAGCATTTTGTTCCATTTTAATAGCAGCCCCAGCTCTGACTGGTTGCAGTGCCTGACATGGCCTTCCCTTCCAGGGGCTGGTTGTTGTTGTTGTTGTAAGCTGCTATGTTCCTGGCTGGTCAGCAGATGTTACTTTTTTAGAACCTTGAGATTGACCCAACAATGTTCTGTTAAGTCAATAAACCATTCTCAATCCTTTGGTGCTATCTAACATTTACATCTCCCTGTAAACACCATCCTGCCTTGGCTGGGTAAAACATGCTTGATTTCCACACAGCTGCCTACAGTATTGTAAAACTTCCTTTCCCTTCTTTAAAAAAAAAATAAATTAAGTTGCAGTGTAGGGACATTGCTACTTCATATCTCTAGAGCTGAATTATTAGTTTCCATTGCTCCAAAGTATCAATGAACCTACAGAAGATCTAGAACAAAGGCCAACCTGTTCCTTATTGCTTTTATTATTATGGCACTACAGCAATGATGGTACCATGAAGGAAAAAGGAAAAAGAAAAGAAAGGACCTGCATTAGTGTCAGAAAAGGTAGGTGGGAAGGGGGTACGAAGGGATCCATCTGGGAAAGCAAAGAAAAGGCACGTGGGTCGGTGAGGAGAGAATCTCCTGAAGAAAAAAGGCAAACATTGATAGACCACTCCAAACAGGAGTCATCCAGTGAGACTTGTCTTCCCTCAGGGATGGGAAAGACAGAAAACAGGGAAACAACCAGGTCTTGCAGTGGCTGGAGTCTGGACCGTGCAGCATCTCAGGACTTTTTTACCCACCCACTACAATTCAGATTGAAATTTCTAAAATTTATGTGAGAAACAGTTGAGAACAGCATGGGAGGCAAGCCGCTTAGGCTGCAGTGCTGAATTGCCCTAGACAATGATTTGAAACCTTTCTTCATTTAATTCAGTGTTTCTCAATCTTAGCAATGTTAAAATGTATGGACAACTCCCAGAATTCCCCAGCCAGCATGCTTGATTTCTGGGAGTTGAAGTCCATACATCTTAAAGTTGCTGGGGTTGAGAAACACTGATCCAACTGAATCTTTTACAATTTTGTGTAACTGGGAGTCTCCATAATTCTTTGTGCTCAGTAAGAGGTGAAGACATATGCAAAGCACTTATCACTAAAAAATTTTTTAAAATGTTTAATAGTTGCTAACTGTTTCACTGTTTCATACTTATTCAAGAAGAGAAATGCAGTCTGGCAGGATGTAATGAGAGAAGGGCTTATTTTTTCTACTAACTGACCTTAAAAGAGTAGTATAGAGGAGTCGTAGCAATGCCAACCCATAATTAAGCTGTAGCCACCTTCAAGCATCTGTTCCAGGAAATTCCAATGTATTCGTTGCTCAATAATTTTCTTTTAGATTAAACACTTCAGAAAGGAACCTTAAATTCAAAGCCAATAGGCTAGTCAGTTTAAGCAGAGTCCCGAAAAACAAACTGATCAATCAGTGTGACTGAATGGAGCAGCTGAACATTGCCTGCCATGATAAGTGGGGAGAGAAAAGTAAAAAGGGGCTGATTGCTAGCAGAAGGAAAAGCTGGCTAGGCTTGGACTTTCAGGGAAGAATGAAGTGATGGTTGGTGAACCATAAAGGATTGTTTTTAGCTTTGGCTGCTGAAGGCTTGTTTGTTCCAGAATGAGCTGGAAGGAGGCTGCTCATTCCAGAGTGGCCTGAAGACCACTGAAGAAAGATGTAGAATCAACCAACCAACAGCACTGTGGAATTCTATCCAGAGGAGGGAAATCATCTGCCATGGAATCCATGTTCAAGGGAACGACATCCTGCCAGATTGAGAGATTGCCAACCAAGTGTAATTCATGTCCCTTGCTTAACTCTTAAATGGGAAGGAGATGTAGAAATATTATACACACTTATAGACATAGACTTAAGCTGTGGCAAAGACACAGTTAACCTAGAAACACCAGTATATGTGGCAATGAATTGCTGCTGAGTCCTTATCCTTTTATGGTCGATGCAGGTAATGGTGTGTGTAGAGGAAGAAATGTTTGTTTAACTGCATAATTAGCCTTATATGATTCCCAGTGAAACTAAGAAGTTTGATGTTACAAATAAAAAAGAGAAAAATTGACAAGTAGGTATTTGTATATTGAGTGTCTGATCATTTTCCAAGAATTCAAAGTGGTGGCAGAATGGAATTCAGACACACTCTTCCTGGCATTTTACTGAGAATGGCTATGGCACACCTCAAGGGTCTTACAATTTAAAATAGGCACAGAGAATGAAAGGAGAAGATGGGACAGTGTCAGCCCTCCCAGGTAAACCAGACAGGAAACAAGATTAGATGAACTAATTTTACTTTACTTGCAAGATTAACAGAATCTTGCAAGTCTGAAAGTGCAGATCTCCCACCCTCCCTATTTACTGTTAGGGTGGGGCTTTCCTAAGTTTCTTTCTTTGACCGTTACTCTGTTGTGGACTCCTTTCTCTTTTATCTGATCATTCCCTAGGCAGTATCTCTTTCCCCCATCTTCCAAGGCTACCCTCACATTCCATCACAGACAAATAGAAGAGTGAGCAAGAAAAGGATGAATAATTTAATTATTTGTCTGATCATTTACTGATTCGCCTGTTCGTTCATTTACAGCACATTTTAGCCCACTTTTCACTGGAAGTAATCCCAATGATGGCAACTACAATAAGATGTAGGGTCTAGGGGATGGCTTCCTGGAAATAGTGAGCTTTGTGGAAGGACTTGAATCAGAGAAGTGACCACACTATTTTGGGATGCAGTTCTAAGCACAAGACAAAAGTGAGAAAAAATATCTGAAGTCAAGTCAGGGAGCAGGAGAATATTGGCTAGCTGGGTAAACAAAGGTCACTGAAAGAGATGTGCTGGGATATAAATACAGTGATTTACAGTGTCTTCATCCAACTCTCATTATGTCAAAAGAACAATAAGTTTCAACTGACTTCAGTGGTGGTTGGGTAAGGCTACAAAGACATGGTAAGTCACTAGCAGGTAAGTGGCCAAAGAACTGAACAGCTTTAAAGGTAAGAGTAAGAATAAGAGTAAGAGTAAGAGTAAGAGTAAGAGTAAGAGTAAGAGTAAGAGTAAGAAGTCCCATCTGTATCTGGTAATTGCAAAAAGCTCTTCCTTATTATTAGACTGATGGGACTACAGGCTGGGTGTAGTCCTCCTGCTTTCAGCAATGGGCAGTACCTTGAATCTTGGGGTGTTCAATGGGCAGTGCCTTGAATCTTGGGTTGGGATGCATGTGGCATTGTTCCAGTACAGGAACAATGCCACATGCATCACCAGTTAGCTATAATCTTGCCACTAGAGGAGAAAGACCAAAAAAGGAATCCCTATTCAAATTACTGCTTCAAACCAACATTGCTTAAATTCATTGCTTGAGCTCATCAAAATCAGCTAAAAAGTGGAGAGGGAAGTGGTTTTCACATTTGAGAGGGCTGGAAATGATCACATATTCAAACAAACGATTGCTAAGATATGACATAAAATGTCCTATAAAGTGAAGATATCCAGTAGATTAAGGATCAAATTTTTGGGGAACTGAAAGTGACAGACAAGCAGTGGAGTGTGCAAAGCAGATGCCGCACCAAGACCTGCAATTGTCAAGCTGCCTCAGTTTGCCACCTCACTTCAGAGGAGGTGACTTCTGCACATGCACTTTCTAAGAGCTAAGAGATGTGGCCACTGCTGCTTAGAAGCAAGGGAGACCCTTCACAGTTTGACCACTTAGAGCTTCCTCCAAGCAAAACATGCCTTTGAAGCTTCACCCACTCCTAAAATGCATGATTGGTGCAACACATTGTTGGCATTTCCTGCTCCACTTGTCATATGACCCTGGCCACTATGGAAACGTTCTGGTCAGCTCAGGCATTCAGGTCCTGCTGCTCCTGTTGTGATCCTACCTCTTCCATCCACACAGCAAATATTCCCATGTAAAGATTTCACGAAACGTCATATATCTTTCATCCTTTATGATCACCACATAGGTTTTATTATAAGAGTCTCAAAGATTTCACAGTTTAAAACTAAGCCCAGTGTACCATATAATAAGTCTTTAAGGTACTGCATAATTTATATCCTTTCTGTACTTTTCATGACCCAATCTACCTTCCTCTTAAAAATGTTTTCTGAAATCTGTGTGCCATTTATAATCTAGAAGTGTGTGTTTCTGTGTGCGTGTATAGACACATAATATATATACACATAGATGGAACAAACACACTAGTATAAAAATAAAACCATTACTTTGCTCTAAAATAACCTTCAGTGTTTTATGTGCCTAAACTAAGACACATGGTATATGTCAATATTGTTTTCAAGTACTTGTTGAGATATTAGGGTACTTTATGGTGTTGTATACATAATGACAAAAGGGGGATGCAGTTAAAATGTAATGCAACAGTGCAGCAAACTATTTAAGAGAAAAGCAAATTTGGGCCAGGTTCTCCAGTACAAAGAAATTTAATTCATGATAACAATAGCAGCAGTAATGGAACAGAAATGAAAGTGCAATTTTATATATTATTTTGTCTGATTACTAAAAACCTTCATGAATGGTTGAGTACAGAATATCACAAACACAGCTCTAAGACATCGAATAATGTAGAAACAAAACTGGATCAGTGAAGGAATGAGCTCATTCATCAACTATTTTTATAAATCTGGTCACCTAAATCAGTTCCTCGCTTCTTCTTCTTTAATTAAAAGTTTTAAAAACAAAGATAAAAACTAATACAAACTAATACAAACTAATATAAAGTAAGAAGAAGAAAAGAAAAAGAAAGAAATCAGTAAGAAAGTTAAAAGCTAAAAGTGCAAGAAAGGGAAAAAAAGTAAAAGAAAAATAGAAAAGAAAGAAAAAAGATACAATTTTCTTTACAGCAGTTATTACAATTATAACTTTACCTCTTTCTCTAAAGTTACATCATGACTCTCATCTTTCTATAATCTATCCTGTCTAATCATCAAAATCATAAATCATAAGTTCATTTTTTTCTGTTTTACGCAAGAAGACCATAAGGGGCTTCCAGTCAGCAATAAACATAAATGTTGTCCTTTCTCTAATCAAATCAAGTCACTTTTGCCATCTCAGCAAGTTCCATCATCTTCACCAACCATTCCTCCATTGTAGGCATTGCCAGATCTTTCCATCTTTGGGCATACAATAATCTCACTGTGGTTCTCATACACAAAAACAAAATTCCATGACTTTTTTCCAACTGTTTGTCCATCAGTCCCAAGAGGAAGACTTCTGATCTTAATTGTATATTAATCTTTAAAATTCTCTGAATCAGTATATGAATTTGAATCCAAAATTTTCTAGCTTTTTTTACACATCTGCCAAGCATGATAAAATGTCCCTTCTTGTTATTCACGTTTCCTACATAACTTTGAATTGCCTTTATACATTCTAGACAATTTCTCTGGTCTCATATACTATCGGTACCTCATTTTATAAAAATTCTCTTTAAGATTATAACACAATGTAAATTTCAGTCCTTTCAACCACATATTTTCCTGTTGTTAGATCTGTATATTATAACCAAAATTTTTAGCCCGCTTTATCGCTCATTCTTTCACTTGTTCTTCTTCTGTTCAAATTTCAATAAAAGTTTATACATTTTAGCAATCACATGTACATCATTTATACACAATCCATTTCAAAGTCTTAGAAAATTCAATATCATAAATTCTTCCGTCTACTTTGAATGTTTCTGATAACTGCAAATAGGAAAACCATTGACAGCTGTGTCCCTCTGCCATCAGTTCTTCTCTTGATTTTATTTTACATTCTCCTTGACAAAATTCTAATATCACACAATAAGTTAGCCGTTTGTGTTTGCCTATTATTTCTCATCTATAAAATGCTTCTTGTGCTGAGAGCCACAAAGATGTTTTATGGCTGTATTTATATCTATTCTATATTCCCAATATGGCACATCTAACACAGTGATTTTTAAAATCTACATTAACCTTAACTTTATCTTACCACAAATATCCACGCCACCCAACTCTCAGATCGTGTCCTTCTGACTCCAAAAGCCTCCTGTTTCTCAGCAGCGCCCACTCTTTCATCCAAACCAAACAGCAAGCTGCAAAATACAATTTCAAATCAGGTGAACCCAATCCTTCTTTTTCCTTTGCATCTTGTAACACCTTATACTTAACTCATGGTTTTTTTCCCCTGCCACACAAACTTAGATATATCATTTTTCCACTGTTTAAATTGTGCATCAGTTGTCAAAACAGGTATTGTCTGAAACAAAAACATCATTCTAGGCAAGACATTCATTTTTATGACAGAAATTTTCCCCAGCAATGACAATTGTAGTTTGTAGTTTGTCATTGTGTAGCAATGACAATTGTAGTCTTTTTTAACTTCATTCTATGTCTTAACATAGTTATTTTGAAACAACATACAATTTATCATGGTGATACCCAGGTATTTTATTTTATTTTATTTTCTTCTTAATCTTAAAACCCATTTTATTCCTCAATTCTGTTTAATCTTCTATTTTCATGGCTTTTTGTTAACAACTTTGTCTTCTGTTTGCTGGTCTTAAAACTTGCTAATGTACCAAATTCTTTTAATTTCCCCATTAATGTTTCAATTCCCTTTAAAGGATCTTCCAAAACCAGCACCAAGTCATCTGGAAAAGCCCTTAATTTATAAATCTCTTTTTAAATCTTTATTCCCACAATCTCATCTTGTCTTATATCTCTATTCAGTATTTCAAGAACTAAAATAAACAAGAGAGGAGACAGTGGACATCCCTGTATTGTGCCTTTTTGTATCTCACAAGGCTTTGTTAAACCTCCATTAATAATTATTTGTGCTTTCTGTGAAGTATAAATTGCTCTTACCCATTTTATAAAATTCTCTCCAAAGTTCATACCTTCTAAAACTTTGAACAAGAAAGCCCAGTTCAAATTGTCAAAGGCCTTCTCTGTGTCTAAGAAAATCAATATGGCTTGTTTTTCATTATATTGCTCCAAATATTCCAAAATGTCCAACACATTTCTAATATTGTCCTTTAACTGTCTTTTAGGTAAAAACCCACATTGATTCTCATGAATAAATTCTTGCAAAATTATTTTCAGGCTATCAGCAAAAATCATTATAAAGAACTTGTAGTCATTATTCAATAATGATATCAGCCTATCATTTCTTGCTAAAGTCAAATCTTGTCCCTCTTTAGGTATTAATACTATGTTGGCCTCTTTCACACTCTCTGGCATCTGTCCTCCATGTAAAATAGAATTCATTGTATTTTGTATATGTTATAAAAGTTCAACCTCAAAACATTTATAATAAGAACCTGGTAATCTGGTCCAGGCACCTTTTGTATTTAATCTTTTTTACAGTTTGACAAACTTCCCTTATTGTTATGGGTCTATTCACAAACTGTTTCTCTTCCCCTGTAATCCTTGGTAAATTTTGTTTCTTTAGATATTCATCTATTTTCTCCGAGAAATATCTTGTCCTTTATACATGTTAGAATAATATTGATGAAATGTTTTTTGCATAGCGACATTTTCCATTAATACAGTATCTCCCTTTTGTAGTTTCAATATCATTTTCTTTTCTTTTTCTTTTCGTAATTTATATGCCGATCATTTCCCTGGTTTGTTTGCAAACTCAAAGTTTTTTTGCTTTAAATAGCTCATTTTTATTTCTGTTTCTCTTACTGTTAACATAGATAACTGTCATTGTAAAAGCTTATTTTGTTGAGAAATACTTATCTTCTCTGGAAATTTCTTTAATACTTCTTTTATCTCATCCAAAATAGCTTGGGTTTTCTCTTGCCTCTTCTTTCTGAGTTCACTATTATGTTGTATGAAATAAGCTCTAACAAAAGCTTTATTTGCATCCCAGACCATTCTTAAATCAGTACCTTTATCTAAATTATTTTCAAAGAATTCTTTTAATTTCTTTTTACAATCCTCCACTATTGCTTCTTTCTGTAGCAATATTTCATTTAGTTTCCATCTAAAAGGATTAGATTTCCTTTTATAAACTAAACTCACAGGATTATAATCCGGAAAAGTCTTTGGCAATATCGCTGCTTTAGAAAACTTAGTAGCCAAATTCTTTGAAATCCAAATCACATCTAATCTTGAAAAGGATCTATGTCTTTCATAAAAATATGTATGCTCTCTTGATTTGCCGTTTTTCTGTCTCCATACATCAACAAACCCTAAATTGTCCATCAAATCAAAGAAAAATTTTGGTAATTTGCCTTAAGTGATTTTAATATTTTTCTCAGTGGTTCTATCAAAGTGTGGGGAGATCATTCCACTCCAATCCCCCATCAAACACCAATTTTCATAAGAAGAACCCATTAATCTCTCCATAAGTCCTGTATAGAACAGTACTTTATCCTTATTTGGGGCATAAATTCCCAGTATCAGAGTCTTAGTCCCATGCAAATTAACTTCCATCCCAACAAATCTACCATGTTCATCAGTCAATATAAATTCTGGTTTTAGTTGGGGGTTTGTATACAAAACAACTCCTTTTTTTTTGGCTTCTGCTGAAATAAATTCTTCACCCAAATTTTTATAAATCAAATATTTATATCCTTTTTTCTAATATGTGTCTCTTGTAGGCAAATGATGTTCTGTTTTAATTTTTAGAAATAATGATTTTGTTTTCCTCTTTTGAGGAACATTTGCTCCATTTATATTCCACATTAAGCATTTGTAAAACATAATCAAGCCAAAATTTTAGAAAAGTCAATACCCGTAATGCCTAATTCTGTATCATCCTTTTAGTTTCCTGTTGCACCTGTCAAGGTTTTTGTGTAGTTTCATCTGACACCTCAGTTTGAATCTCTTTCAATTCTTCCTTAATTTTTTCTAGAAATTCTCTTGCCTTCTGGACAGAATTCAGTCAAAACCTCTGCTGTTTAAAGTAAAAATCATACCTGCCAATTTGTCCCATCAAAATGGAATTGTTTTCTGTTTTAATCTGTTAGTCAAAAAAAAACCAACCTCTTTTCTGTTACACAAGATTCTAATAGGAATTTCTTTAAGAACAATTACATCTGTAGTATCAACCTTCGGTCTTGTATTGAAATGCTGCAGTAAAACAGCATTTTTTACCACAGAAGATCCCTTGTCTTCTTCCTGACAAAGTGCACCAAAACATCCCTTGGAACATTTCTTATTCTTGCAAACCTATTTATTCTACATACTTTATCTATTTCTGTCACTGTGTCCCTCTCATCCCATTCCAAAAAATTTGCTAAAGCTTTAATAACATTTTATCTAATATCTTTACCAGAATCTTCCATAATTGCTCTAAATCTCAAACAAAATTCATTTTCTCTCAATTCCAGTATTATCTAAGTCTCTTTCCAGCTTTCTGTCTATATAGGTAGTCCTTGCCTAATGACCACAACTGGGACTGGAATCTCAGTTGTTGAGTGAAGCGGTCATTAACCAAAACACCCACATGACTGCTTCACTCAGTGACTGCAATCTGGTCACTCCCAGTTGCAGTCTTTAAGCAATCTTCCAGGTCGTTAGGTGGACGGAGTGAAAGAGCTGTCTGCTGAAGGATTTCAGTTCCATGTGGAGCCAAAATCCTTCAGCAGACAAACTGTTTCACTCCATCCCCTTTCCCCTCCCCTCTCTCAGCAGTGAATGGAGCACCTGAAGATTTGACATCCGCAACTGCCCAGCACTGAAAAGGGAAGGAAAATTCCCCTCTGCTTCAGTGCTGGCAGATGCAGACCTCAAATCTCCAGGATTTGAGTTCTGTGACTGCCCAGCACTGTGAGGTTTCCCCTCCCCCTTCAGTTCTGGGCAGTCACAGACCTCAAACCTTCAGGAGAGGGGAAAACTCCCAGTGGTGTGAAGGAATAGAGCTCAAACCTTCAGGATTTGAGCTCCATATCTGCCCAGCACTGAAAGGGGAAGGGAAACCTCACCATGCTGGGCAGTTATGGAGCTCAAATCCTGAAGATTTGAGCTCCGTTCCTTCACACTGCCGCATCCCCTCCACTTGCCACCTTCCCTGCCAGCTTCCAATGGGGAAGCCAGCAGAGAAGATTGCAAATGGTGATCACATGATTGTGGAGTGCTTGGCAACTGATTGTAAATGCGAGCCAGTTGCTAAGCTCCTGAAGTGCGGTCATGTGACCGTGAGGGGTTGCATGACATTTTACAATGGCCAGAAGCGCTTTACAGGCTGTAAAGCACCCTTTCCAAGGCCATTGTGATTTCAAACCATCGTTAAACAAATGGTTGATAAGCAAGGACTACCTGTAACTTCTGTCTTACTCTCCAGAATTTCCACTTTGTCATTAATTTGTTTTACATCTCCAGACACTTGTTTTACAGAGTTTTCCATCTTCTTAACTTCTTCTTTCATCTCCCCTTTCATCTTTACAAGTCTTTGATCCATTCTTTTTTCAAAAGGTGTCAATTTAGTGTCAAGTGATTTAGCTAATTTGGTATCAAGTGATACAGATAACTTATTGCCCAGTTCCTCAAACACTTTCTGAAGTAAATCTGGTGTAATTCCTCTCTCTGCAAGTAGCTCTAGCAATCCTCTCCTCCCCTTTGCTGTTTTTGCTGCTTTTCTGGTAGTTGCCATTGTAATATTGTAATCCAAAAGTGAAAGTGTCTCAGTTGCAAAGGAAAGAGTAGAAGGCAAGCTTTTTTTCCTGTTTTGTCTTCCTATGCCCTTAATGCTTTCATCTCAAATGGCACTCCATAGTTACAGTCAGCATCACAGTCTGGCTCCCATTACCTTTATCTTTTGTTCTGAAAAATCCACCAATTGTCTGCACTCTTTAATAGTAAACAAAAAACATTCCCACAAAGGTCCAGTTTGTTCATTTAAAACAAATTCTGGTTTGTTCAAAAGCACTTTCACCAAAAAGTGATCTTTCAAAATTACTGTCCCCTTTATCCATTTTAAACTTTCTTACATCCAATCCTCGTTAATCTTTTTGCCAAAAGTTTTTCAAATCTTTGAACCTTTTTTCCCCTTTTTAACCCAGAAAGAATGTTGACTCACCAAGTGGATTTCTCTTATCCTGCTGCTCAGAAAATCTCTCTTTAGCTGTAAATTTATTACATCCAAAAGTGTTTAGTGAGGCTTTTGCAAACCTTGTGTCCATATAGACTGCATTATGGCTGTGAGCTTGATTGAAATCCCTCAAGTCCCAGCCGCTCAACTCACAAGTCAACTGCAAAAACCTCAGTTCCTGCAGTCTCCTCCCAAGAAGTAGATGTCCGGAGTGCAAGTGGGTAATCTCACAATCTCTCCTTTGTCCAGAAAGACTGTGCCGGCCAGAATTCACTGTCTGGCCACCAATCTCCACTGCATTGCCATCCCCGCTCCTTCAGCATGTCTAGTCCACCATAGATCCTCACCCTGAAGCCCCACCTAAATCAATTTCTATGAATCTTTTTTTATGGCAATTGATTTTAGTTATCCCATTGACAAATTTCCATATTTCCTCTGCAGAAACCCAGCACTAAACCAGGGGAAAAATAATTGCAAAGATAATGATGATAACATGATTCCACATGTTTAAGAAGAAGCATTGTTGCAGAATGATAGAAATCTAACCAACCAACTGGATCAAAGCAACACTTTCAAATGTTCTGGTTCCAATGGGTGTTTTAT
The DNA here is from genome assembly GCF_059951505.1 of Python bivittatus. Lineage (NCBI taxonomy): Eukaryota > Metazoa > Chordata > Lepidosauria > Squamata > Pythonidae > Python > Python bivittatus. The sequence continues at coordinate 30,467,772 of NW_028277035.1, forward strand.
ACAGTTTGAATCATGGGACTACAAGAATTTTGCAATTCTAAGCAATATTAGCAATCTAGTTTGATGTCCCGTTTGTTGTAAACAGCACATCAGCCATCCAAATTGTCCCAGAAGGCAACAAATGGCAAATTATTTCCATATTGTTGCCAATAAATTAGATGGATGAAAACTACAGGTGATCACTAGGAACCAAGCTCCCCAGATGCTTTAGTAGCTTCAGAGGCACCTTAAATGCTTGTGTATTTAAGAGATGCTGTATTTGAAGCAAAACTGACAATTCGATTTTATACAAAATTAAAGAATGAGAAAAAATGTTAATATTGGTAACATAAATGAACTTTATAATAAGGAACTGGAATATCCAATATTGGAAAATTAATGGGCTCAAGTTTTGAGAAATATTAAATATACTTCTTGGGACTTAGCGATGAAATTAATTCATCAAAGAAATTTGTTTTGAATTTACTGGATCCCCCAAAGGAAGTTTTAAAAAGGATGGATTTTGGACTTCTGTTGTTAGCATTGCAAGATATTCTAGGGCTTTTTAACTCATATTATCAGGTTGTTTTCTCTTATGGCCCTCTTCTAGTCTCAAGTTATCTTACATGTTAACACAGCTTTGAAGAAAAAGTTGTTAAAGATGTAAACATCATGTTGAACTATACTAAAAAAAAAATACTTGACATTTTGTGAAGAACTTTGGCTCTGTGAGCCTGGGGATTGGCCAAGAAAATCACTTCATGATGGTAAAAAGAAAATAGCACTTCAGATGTTATAGCTTAGATTCAAGAAATGTGTTCTTTGTGAAACCTTTTTAAATTGTACACATGAGATTATGTTGCTATATGATTTTGCTTCAATAATATGTTAAAGGACTAAATTAGGGTATTAACAGTATACATTAAACTTTATTTTCTTTTAAGTTTCAGTTTATCTGTTGTTGTTGTTTTTATCAGCCTGAATCAATCCACTGGAGAATGAAGGCCTCTTTGTTGAAAATTATGGACCACGATGGACTGTAGGTTGGTAGATGTTTTCAACTTCCCAAGCTAGGGCTGAGAGAAAGTGACTGGCTCAAAGTTATCCAACCAAGGGAAGATTAGAATCTGAATCTCTCTGCTTCTAGTCTACTACACCACACTGGCTTATCTATCTATCTATCTATCTATCTATCTATCTATCTATCTATCTATCTATCTATCTGTCCGTCCATCCATCCATCCATCCATCCATCCATCCATCCATCCATCTTGTATTTTAACTGTTGACTAGTTTTATTTTTAATTGTTAATAAATAAAAAAGACATGGAGAAAATATATTTCCTTTTCCTTTGTAAAACTGATTGTGTATCTGGAGAAATATCCCCAGACAATTCCCTTTTAAACTGACTCATTTGAATGTGCACATGGGAAGTAATCGACCCATATATCTATCTTAATTCAACAGCTACTGCTAACTGACTTACCATACAGGTTGTCAAGTACCATACCGCACCGCATTTCCTTTTAGCTCAACTGCTTTTCAGGGCCGAAGTCCTACAGTGTGGACTATTTCTTCAACTTAAAACAAAATAGTTTCCTTTTTTTCTATTAAAAGATTTATATATATATATATATATATATATATATATATATATATAATATGTAATACATATAATATATATAAGAAGTACATTAAATGAGCTATATATACATATATAGTAAATGGGAAATGGGAAAGGAAAGGAAAGGAAAGGAAAGGAAAGGAAAGGAAAGGAAAGGAAAGGAAAGGAAAGGAAAGGAAAGGAAAGGAAAGGAAAGGAAAGGAAAGGAAAGGAAAGGAAAGGAAAGGAAAGAAGAGACAAAGAAAAAAGGAAAGGAAAAAAAAAGAAAATAGAAGAACATGAAAAGAAATATAAAGAAATGGCTTCTGATCTTCCTCTCAGCAGTTATACATACAGTTATAATCAAACCTCTCGCTCTAAGATTACATTACAATTCCCTTCTTTCTATAATCTTTTCTTCCTAATCATCAAAACCATAAGTCATATAATAATTTTCTTTTTTACGCAAAAAGTCCATAAGGGACTTTATCAACATTGTTGAATGTCAATAGTGACCTTTCTCTAATTAAAGAAGTCCGTCTGGCCATCTCAGCAAGTTCTGTCAATTTCAAAAACCATGGTGCATATAATAGCATCCCCGCAGTAATCATATACTGAAATAATCTTCTATGACTCTTTTCTAACTGTGTATCCATCAGTCTTAAAAGGAAAAGTTCTGGCTTCAATTGAATATTAATCTTTAAAATCCTCTGTATCAGTGTATGTATTTGAATCCAATTTTTTTTTAGCTTTTTTACATGTCCACTAAGCATGATAGAATGTCCCTTCATGTTGTTCACATTTCCAACATACATCCGGAATGCCTTTATACATTCTAGATAATTTCTCTGGCTTCATGTACCAAAAACAAAATACTTCCCACTTAAAATGCACCTTGACTTCTCTATACTGAAATCAAGCATATCCACGGTTTCTATCAGTGACAGAATCTGCTTGGTGTCCCTACTGCAGGAATTCCTACCGCAGCTTGGAATGGCTTGCCTGTCCTATTAGAGCTGTAGTGGAGATAAAGAGAAAGCCTATCTCTTTCAGAAACAGCACAAAACCAGCACACATGTTTCTGAGAAAGTGAACAAAACATCTCACTTCCTCTTGGAATCCTATTTAAGATCACAAACCAGAGTTATATTTACAGAAGTCTGTAACAGGAATATGACCCCTCGTAGACTGAAAGATCTAATATGAATTTGGGTTGGTGGAGTGAGAGGGACCAAAAGAGAGAGAGAGAGAAAGTGTGGAATTTGGTGACAAGAAGAGAAAAATGCTTAGCTCCTGAAAAAATATCAAAGGTTTAAGGTTATTGTACTTTGAGGATTTGGAAAGGATAATATTTTCTCTTTTTGAGATTACCAAGTAGCTCTGGCTTTTATCTGAAGCAGGATGCTGAGGTTTCTCTTCATGCAAAATTAAGAGGGGAATCACTTGATGTCTATCCTAACTAGGAATCTCCTGATCCCATATAATTGTTTCAAATTATTAGCTTCCTTTGCCACCAATACCAGAATCTGGATGAAAGCAAATGTTCCAATCATCCATATAGAAATATGTGATTTAAAATAATTCCATTTTTAAAAAGAGAGAGAAAGAAATCCCCACAAGAGTTACACCCATTCACGTATCACCTAAGTTCACACAAAGAGCAAATTGGGACCATTTGCTACCTCTGCAGACTTGTTGGAAACGGTCAGGACAGGAGACAGATTTTGTTGTCATTTTTTTTTCCAAATGAATTTCAGTCATTTCCCTCTTGATTCTGATTTCAATGGAAAGACAAATGGCTCCATCAGTTCCTATAACATATTGCCCTCAGCAACCTGGTTTCAGTACTTTCTGTTAGTTATTACACCAACAGTAGTTTTATGCCTAGATTTGCTTGGAACATAATAAACAACTCCTTAGTATCATGCAAAATTAATTAAAACCAAACCATACAATAACGATCCAATAGTAAATCTTTAAAGTTCAGCAAACTACCTCCTCAAATCCTCATATTGCACTGTAAAAATACAATAAAAATCACATTTGCTAAAAGGACCAGCCAATACAGGAGCTGAAAACATGAACAGGGCCACAGCAATTCCAATAAAGATATCTTAATTAATCTTTATAATTCTGGAAGAACAGAAAGTCCATGTGCAGCTGTTAACAGCATTTGGTGTCAGCACAGAAGGCACTCCTTTTATCAGTGCACGTGAATATGCTTGTGTGTTTGTAGATCTTCTGTAGGAAAATCTTATGTACATCATCCTGGTTTGTTTGTTGGTTTGTTTGTTTTTTGGTGCCTCTGAATCAGTGTTGACTCCTGGCAACTGCCTGGCCAAGTCCCTGCAGTTTTCTTGGCAAGATTTCAGAAGTGGTTTGCCCTTGCCTTCTTCTTCCTAGGGCTGAGAGACAGCTGGCTTTGTGCCTTAGGCGGGACTAGTTGTGCCCTTTCCTGGATTGAGAAGCCCTTCTTTCAGTCATTCATGCCCTGGTCATCTCCTGTATGGACTATTGCAATGTGAATTACATGGGGCTACCCTTGAAAATTATCCAGAAGCTGCAGCTGGTACAAAATGTGGCAGCACGGGCAGTTATGGGCGCCTCTAGGGCTGCACATGTAACATCTCCGGGGCGTGAGCTGCGTTGGGTGCCCATTTGCTTCTGGGTCCAAATCAAGGTGCTGGTTATGACCTTTAAAGTCCTTCATGGCAATGGGCCCAGGTTACCTGAGGAAACATCATGTCCCAATTAACATCTATCCATTCAACCAGGTCTGACAGGAAGGACATGTTATGGACCCTGTCAACTAAAGAATTTTGACTGCCAGGGTCTAGGAGGAGAGCCTTTCCTGCCGTTGCCGTTGCCCGGTGGAACATCTTGCCCCTGAGGTGAGATTGGCCTCCACTCTTCTGGACTTCCAGAAGAACATTAAGACCTGGCTCTGCCAACTAGCATGGGGATTTGCAGCAGTGGGCATGGTTGGTGGCTTGAGGACGCTCTCTCCTTCTTTTAACTTGGTATATTTTTATAAAGATTGTTATTGTTTTTTTATCGCGTTTTTATTTGTAAGCCATCTAGAGTCACTTATATAGTGAGATGGGTGGCATATACATTTGATTAATAAATAAATAAATAGAACTCACAGTTTCCCAGGTTCTAACTTGATACCTTAACCACTACACCAAACTGCCTCTCCAACATCCTGGTACACTCCTATAATTGACTGTCCAAGTATTTGGAGGGCACCAGTTTAGAGAAATGCAATGCACAGAACATTGTTGTAAGCCACCTTGAGTCCTAATACAGTATAAATAAAAATGAGGCTACCTTGTTGTTGTTGTTGTTGTTGTTGTTGTTATTTAACTAGATATTATTATACTGGATATCCATTTGCAAACAATTTCAGAATGATCTGTAGATAGTATTATTAATCATGTACTGGATATCATTGTTTGAATGTTCCAACTGCTACCTATACATTAAAACAATACTGCAAGGTAGATCATTGATTCTCGGCATACCTGATGGAGAGTAAGAGTGGAAGACAATAGTCTTCCTATTGCTTCATTGGTAGTTAAATGCTGAAGTTCCTAATTCCTAATTTATTTTTAGTTATTACCCTACATCTCCCTTCTCGTTGCCAAGCTGTTCAAGGAGTCATGGGAATTATAGCCCCATATAACAAGAGATGACTAGGTTTAAGAAAGCCTAATATGTTGGTTTCCAATATTTTTTTTATGTGGACCACTATATCATCATCAAAGCCTCTGAAGACCATATTGCCAACTTCATAAATATGAAGTTGGCAATATGGTGAGCCTTGAGTACTTGCTAGAGTATAGAGCAGGGGATATAAACATATAAATAAACAAACATGGTGCCTATAAGTACCACTATATATGCATTCCTTCTAGATTACCTCCTCAGAACCTGGAATAGTATATGAGAATGAACTTGGGAGAATGCAGAAAGAGCCACAGACAAATAATAAACCCTCCTTGGTTTCTTGGGCTGTAAAGGCAATGGGGAAGAAATGTACTTTCAGACTTGCAAGATTGTGTTAATATAAATTTACAATAAAGTAGAATTAGTTCATCTGGACATCCTTCCTGGCTGGACTACCTCACAAGGCTGACAAAACCCCCAAATTAAATGCAAATTGATTAAATATTATTTTTTTAAAAAATAAATGCTCCAAACTTGCCAAATAGAAAATTGCCAAACCTGGATAGAAACCAAATATCACAACATTTTGATCATTAAATAATTATTTGAAAATTTATTTTGATGTTCATATCAGGCATTATCTGCAGACTCTGGACCATAATCTCAGCTCTTGAGCTAGGCCAAGTCAGGAAACAGATGCCACAAGTATTATTGGAACTCTACTGTTACAAGAAATAATAACAGAATCATGAAAGTTTAACAAAATTTCTTTCTCCCTGCCCACTTTCTACCAAAGGTAATCAAGGTAGAACAATCTTGAGTTTCTTCCTCACTCCCTTTTCCCTTTCAGGCTAAACTGGAGTTTACCTCATGGTTATTGAATATCTTCTTCAAGGCCATTTCCATATCCCTCTACAGTTCTCCATTCCTATATTAAACACATGAGCCTCCTAAATAGTAACCTTAACATTTTGTGGAGTAAAATGGCAAAACCTAGCCAACTTTTAATGAATAAAATAATATAAAATATAAAATAAAATGATGAGTAGGATTGGTCCCAGGTAGTATTTGGAAAAGAAATCACTAGAAAATTCCAGACCTGTAGGATAGATGGGGAAGTTGAAAAAACATCCCAGATGTAAGCAGTGAGAATAGCAAATCGCTTCTACATTCCCGCCAAGAAAATTATGGGAAAGTGTTAATGAAGTCACATGGAGTAGACCTCAACTTTACCTTTTTAAATTTTCAGAGAAGCAGCTACTCTCAGTCTTCTAATGGTATTTCAAACATGTCTTCTGCATTTTTAAAACTGTTTTGATTCAACAGAAGAGAATACATGTAGCTTATCCCCATATGTAGCTCAGGGATGAACTATAGAGTCCTTGGGGTTCTCTGAACTTGGTTGTTTTCTTGCAGATGTTTCATGAAATGTTCTGATTCAGTCTGATGGAAAAGTAATTGCCTTTGTTTGTTTGCTTTTTTTTCCAGAGGAGAAGAACATTTCAGTCAAATTCACATGGATGTCACACAGCTACAACTAGTTACAAGGTGGACAAGGATGATGTGCGTGTGTCTTGTCTTTCACTGTCAACTCACTGTCTGCACCATTCCTAGCTTTCCCAGCTCTCATTAAGTCTCACAGATCCTCGGTGAGGGTTTTTCAGATGGAAAAGCAATGGGAAGGGATGGAGAAGAGAGATGGAGAAATATACTGTATATCAGAAAACAACAAAGTTGGTACCTTCTACCAACTTTGCACCTCTAAAGGAAGCTCTAAAAGACAAACAGAAGTAAATCCAAAGAAATTTTGAAGCATCTCAAGAATGAAGTTGAAAAAAGATAAATGTATTTTGCAAAGAGCAGAAAACAACTGGAAAGTCAGGCAACAGAAACAGGATTAATTTCTTCTGTTTATGGAGCCTCTTCTGAGTCCAGCTCTAACTCTAATTTCCATTTGAAAACAGCCCATCTAAACAAACTTTCATTATCTCCTATCTTTTGCATGAAAGTATAGAAAAATCACCAGAGGGATTAAACTAATTTCCTTTTTATTCATATATTTCAAAACAAGGACATGTATCAAACACCTATCAGCAAGATTTTTTTTAAAAAAGAAAGACCCATGAATTATGTTAATTTGGATAGGCCATAACTGTTTAACCCTAAAAGATCCCATAGCCCCAACTAGCTACAGTGGTACCTCAGGATACGAACTTAATCCATTCCGTGACTCTGGGCGTATCCCGAGTTGGTCGTAACCCGAAGGAAATTTCCCCATAGGGTTCAATGTAAATCCAGTTAATCCGTTCCATCCTCCGAATTTGGTCGCACCCCGAAGCAAATTTTCCCATAAGGTTCAATGTAATTACTGTTAATCCGTTCTGGCGTCCGCGGACCACGCGTCAGGGGCGCGAAAATGGCCGGGCGTGGCGCGATGCAGCGCGAAAACGGCCGGGCACGGCGCAGCACAAAAACAGCCGGGCGCCACACGGCGTGGTGGAAAAATGGCCGCGGACCACGTGTCAGGGGCGGAAAAATGGCTGCGGACCACGTGTCAGGGGCGGAAAAATGACTGTACCCCAAGGCGGAGTTCGCACATCGAGGTAAATTTTTGTGGCCGGAGCTGGTCATAACCCAAAAAGTTCGTTAGTAGAGGCGTTCCTTTCCCGAGGTACCACTGTATTTAGTTTTATTTGCTTATAAACATAAGTGGGGAAAAGATTAAAGGAAAAGCAAAATGCCAGTTGAGAGTAAAACGTATTATTAAATGCTGTTTACATTTAAAAATTGTTTTCAAAAATAGTATTCTATGTAATCTTCATTCAAGTTGCTATGAGTAAGGTGAACTGGATTAAGATAACAACCAAATGGAGAATTTAATTAAAGAATTAGAACATTTTTTGGATTACTTTCAAATGTTGTGCTCTATTTTCATATGAAAATTTATGTTATTTAATACATACGGTACATACTAGATACATACTCAAGTACATATCCCCACATACGTATATACAAATCGCCATTATGCTATCTTCTCTTAGGCTAAGCACCTTTATACAGAGTGAAGAAAAGGTGTAAGAAACAATTAGCCAAAAGATTTAAAAGCATTGGAAAAGAGAAATTGACAGCTTTGCTCAGAGAAAAAACACTGGCTAACTTTAATGCTAATTAGAAGCCCCTTTGGGACTTTTTGCGGCAAACAGAAAAAAACGAAATTATTATATATGGATTTGATGATTAGACAAATTAACAGACTACACAAAACATGCACGTTAAGATATAGTTTTAGAGTAAGAGGTTATTTTATGTTTCATTTATATCTGCTGTATAAGAAGTCAAAAGTCATTCTTTTTGTATTTCTGTTTTTCTTTTTCTCCTTTTCTATTTTCCAGCAATTTTGCTTTCTTTCTTTATCTCTAGCTTGCTTGCTTTCTATTCTTTTTCTAGATTATTAGTTTGTATTCATTTTTATCTTTCTGCCTTTTAAAATTTAATAAAGCTATTATAAAAAAGAAAAGAGAAGAGAAAAGCCAAAGCTAGTTTACACCATTTATTTATTTGTTTGTTTGTTTATTTGTTTGTTTATTTATTTTTATTATTGAAAAGAAGAAAAAAAACAGAAAATGCTTTAACAAAAAAGTGAAAGAAATACAATAAAGGAAAAAACATGTTAATATGTCATTATAACAATAAACGATTACAATTCTGTATATACTTCTCTAATGAAAATATTCAAGTGTGTGTGTGTTTGTGTGTGTGTGTGTGTGTATAATACATTTATATGTCTATCATTTTTTTTTAACCTACTGTATTTTGTATAAATGAGTCCCATATTTCCTTGTACTTGTCCATACAAAGTCTATTTCTATTGGCAATCCGCTCATAAGTGGCAAGTGGAATCAAGTCTTCAGTCCACTGAGTGAATGAGGCCATACATTTATCTTTCCAATGCTGTAATATCAGTCTTTTGGCCACAGTAGGGGCACGGAGAATCCATTTGCGTTGTCCAGTTGTCAAATTCCATGTACTAGGTATATAGTTCAAAAGAATATTATCCTCTGAAAATTTTAGCTTTTGTCACACAATCATATTTATATAGTCCACTACTTTCTCCCAAAACTAGTAAGTATAGGGCATTGTAGAAACATACGTTTCAAAGAAGCATTATCCTTATTACATCTCCAACAAAATGCTGTTTTTGACAATCCTTTTCTATACAAAGGTAGTGGAGTCCAATAAATTCTCAATATTATTTTTTGTTGTATAAGTCATAATTTGAGGTCCATTGAAACTCTTGCTATTGAAGTTAAAACACTCTCCCATTGTCTAGACAATATAAGAACCTCTAATTCTTTATTGCACTTATTTCTTACAGCTGCATATCAAATTGATTTATTGATACCAAATATCTATAAAAACGAATAGTAGGGTTTTTTAGTTTTAAAAGATTTAACAAGTTGTTCTAATATCTCAGCTATTTCAGAAGCTTCTCACCTCTCTGTTTTCAAGATCTCATCAGCTCCATCCAATCAAAACTTTTAGGCCTTCTTCTTCCTCTCAATTCATTCACTGTTCCTTTATATATTTTGTTTGCAAGTCCATCCTCATTCATTCTGTCTATAGTGTATGATCAAAAGACCTCAACATGCTTCTTTTGTATAGGTTGTTCACTTTTGCATTCCATCTACATTCTTTCAGCATCCTGTCATTCTTCACCTTATCTCCTCTTCTTCTATTACACCCACTTCTCACACATACACATACCCAACTCTCACTTCCATACAACAAAGTGGATAGAACATACACATGCTTCTTTCAACCTCACAATAGGCCATATACTACCCAGTACTTTCTACCTGCATTTGCATGTTTTAAAAATGTCTTCAACTATTTTCACATCTCTAGTAAACGTTCTACTAAGATACACAGATTAATCTACTTGCCCTAGTTCTCAATATTTAACATAATTTGTAATTGTTTCTTCTTCTTTTTTTTTTTCCTTCTTAAGAGACACTTGTCCTCTTTCATGTTAAATGTTAAATGTTAAAATGCTTGGTAAGTAGGGCTCAATTCTGCTGCTAGCAGACCTACAAGCATCAACTAATTTAGCTTGGCTTGAACACATGGTTTAGAGAATGTAGTGGTGATCTGAGTTTAAGAATCACTAGGGGTAAAAAGTGACTGTGTACAGATAATTATTTTTTGGTACAAGTAGTTCTCATTTAGCAACCACAACTGGCACTGGCAACTTGATTGTTAAGCCAAGCAATTGCTAAGTGAAACTGTGACTGCACTTATGATTTTACTTAAGCTTTCCTTTGCTTTACAGACCTGCAAAGGATTGGTTGTAAAGTTACTTTTTCATTACCGCCATAACTGTGAGTGGTTGCTAAATGAGGCAGTTACTAAATGAGGACTACCTGTATATACTTAGCACTTCATTGGCATCCTTTATATCAACTATCCAATGTTTAAAATGCAAAGCACTGGGGGCACAGAAAGGCTTGATGCAACAAATTTCTATCTAGCTTGAGCACTCCTTGCAGGAGCACTGCAGTTCTGATTTTTCTGATCTTATCCCTCAACCTCATTACTCAGAAGAAGGAGTGAGAGGGAAGGGATCACTATCAGGAAGTAGGTAATCCTTAGGAGCTGCAAGGTTAGCAAAAAGTATGTTCAAAATTGGAAACATGGTCAATAATACCAGCACCCATAGGACACAAGAACATTAATTTTCTTAGAGAATCATCTGATACCAAAACTTTTGGAAATACTAGGTTGAATTTTCCAACTTCAATTCTTAATTCTTTTATCTTTAAAGCGGCAGGACTTGAGTTGGGATAATCTACTGGAATAAAAACTAATATCACCTAGCAGAAAAAAAAATTATCTCCAGATTGCATGCATTCAAAATGTTGTATTCTTTTTTCCAAAGCTCTTCTCTGATTCTTCCATTACTACTGTTCACTGAAGTATAATATGCAATTACCATCCACTTATGGATTCCTATTTCCAGATGCATCCACAACAATTTAGATGACACAAATTCATCCTTTCTGATATACATTTTCTTTCCTTTCATTCATACCGTCACTTTCCTGCATGTATTCATCTCCACCCAGAAAATCAGAACACCTTAGGGAGAACTATTAAATTCCTTCTACTTTTTCTTCACTTCAGACACAAAACATATTTATTTTTCTTTTAACTTATTTGTTCATTTGTGTTCCTTACCATTCACTCCTCTTACATTCCATACTGCAACTTCCATATGCCATATTCATCACCTCTAGCATATGTCATGGGCAGTTGAGGCTTTCACATAACACCTTTAAGTAACATAGAGGACTATGTAGACTAAGTTACCAGCCTTAGTCACTCCCATGCCTTATTTAGCATTGCTATGGAACTATGCAAACATTAATTTTATTCACTTCTTTCAAGCAAGTTGATAGGAATAGGACTGTTTTGCCAATTGTCAAAGAAATGGCCAGGTGCCTAGGCAATTGGTTCTTTTAGTTCTTTTAGATCCAGAGACAGTGGACACACCAGTAGGTAAGGAGATTTTAAGCTTTATTGTTAACTCTAGCAAATGGATTTCAACAGGAATATAAGAATTAGCAGATAGAATTAAACAGAAATACATAAGCATAGTGCAAAAGCATAAGGTATCAAGATAAAACTCTTCCCCTACTGTCGGGAGCTACCATAAGGTGACAGTGGAGAGACCCCAAGATGGTTTAGATAACACAGCGTCTAGTCCCAAGGCCTGTGCCCACACTACAAACTCTAGGGGCAATGCCAGGGCTTTTTATCAAAGTCTGGCACTGCAATCCCATGACTCTGTTTTGGAGTCAGGGCTGTGACAGTGACCTTGACCTTGACCAGATGTTATACCTGCTCATCTTGTGAATCAAGAGCCTGGGAAGTATATAGATAAGCTAGTGCTTAACCTAAGCATATAGATAAGCTAGTGCTTAACCTAAACAATCCCGAGTGTTTTGCTCCCCCCCCCCCACTTCTAAGTAAAAGTGAAGCCAGATAAACATTATTATGACTCAGAATGAATTTTCTTAATGTATGCAGGAGAAATCAGACTATATCACCTAAATTAAGGAATTTAGCAATGGTCTTCCGCATTGCCGCTACTAGAGCTTTAATTATTCTATCTACAGCCTCCTTAGTAGTGGTTAAGAAACTTGTTTCCAAGTCTTGCAACAGGCCTACATCAAAGTTTCGAACTGAAGCAAACAGCTGTAATCCCAAACCAGAATCATTTATTTTCCTTTGAGACAATACAGATATTTTCCAAAGTCAGCTGGAGGATTATATGGCTCCATTCAGAAAGCTATATTATATTTTAGGGTTCTATCATACCTGAATTCATTTTAACTAAGTAAAAGGGGAACATGTTTCTTAAATATTATAAAATCTAGATATATTTTCATATAGTGCTATTTTAATTTCATTTTTCTTTTTGCTAGTTATTTATTTATGCATTGCTTGTCATAGATTCAAAACATTGGCAGGGGTCATTTAGGAAGCTATGTCCAAGCTCCTGCTCATGACGGGAATCCAAATTAAAACATTTCAGACAAGGACCTGTCTCAAACATATCCAAATGGCTTTAGTTTGGTTGCATATACAGAAAAATAAGCAAATCTCTAGCATCTTTGTCTTAATGATATTCCCAAACATCTTCTGACGAGCAGGTAAAAACGTACTATGGGAGTGAAAAAAGAACTGTATTATTAAAATGTTCTATTTAATTGTGTTGCAAGACCAGATGTTTGTGACCAGAAATCAGTAGTGGAATGAAGGTGTTCACTTGCACCTTTTACATTCTTTCCAGTTGTTCAGTTGTTAAGTCGTGTCCAACTCTTCGTGACCCCATGAACCATATCGCGCCAGGCCTTCCTGTCCTTCACTGCCTCCTTGAGTTTGCTCAGTTTCATGCTCAGTGCATTTTTTCCAGTATAAGTTTCCATCTCACCTGAAGGAAGATTGTACTTTCCAAGTTATTTTTCCCTATTTAAATCATGTCCTTCTAGATGTTGCTTGCTGCCATGTTTAATCATGGACTGCATTTTGGTGTCTTGTTTTCATTTTTCTTCAAAAGTGAGAAAGGTTAATGGGACACAGACAGGCACCTTTGCCAGCAGCCTCGTGTTTTGATCTGTATGGGTAGGAAAGTAACAATACTATTTATCAACTGGTTGGATTCTTCTGATGAGTCATGTTACCCAAGCACAGACACTTTTAACAAACAAACAAAACATGCTCTGGCAGAAAAAGATGCTCTTCGTTACCTGCAGAGAGCAGCATCCATTGGTCTCAGAAAATATGCCACCACACTTGTTCAGAATCCAAAAGGGAAAGCAGCGGATGTAACAGCTAAAGTTTAAGGTCTAGAGTTGCTATTTTTTTGAAAAAGAAAAAAAGATTGTGTAGCTTTAGTAAGAAAGGTTATTGTTGTTAACTGTTGTTTGTACCTTAATGTTAAGTGTATTACTGCCCCACTGACAGATCCGTACATGTGATGGAAGTATACAGTCTCCATCATGCACATAAAGTTACTGGAAATAAATAATCTTTTCCCATGATATATCAAGGATGCATAAATATAGGGAAATAAGATAATCAGAATTGTCCTTAGCCTAATCTGTGTGCATTCCACTCATGTATTAATTTATATATAGATGAACCAATCTAGTTCTAAGAGACTTTATATATATTTTGCCCCAGACATCTTCCAGATTATTTCAAAATAGAAAAGACACTAATTCTAGAAACTCTTCCTTCCTGCACTGAGTGAGCACTGGAAAAGCAGGATTTCTGATAATATGAAGAAGGCCCTAAGGGGTGTCCCGGCAGGTTGTGGGGAAGGCAATGTCAAAAAAGTAATGATGGTAGCCAAGACCATGTGATTGAAGCCCCACCATATTTTTAATGCGTGCCATACTTTTTTCTCCCTTTGGACACCCCTAAATACCATATATAATTAAATTCTATGCAGGGGTATGTAAATTTTTCCCTCCAAGAATAATTGATTCCACATATGCGCAAATACTTTCTTTGCCTGGTTCCTATTCTTTTGAGGAACAGGGAAGCATTCCAAGAAGATTAGAAGGAAGCAAAAATGTGCTAGTGATGTCACCCCTTACTATGTTGAGTGCACACTTCACGGATCCTGATATTTGCACGTTGGAAGGGAGAAGCAGATATGTACTATATCAGCAACTAAACTGCAGTATTGGCCCAGAAATTGTGTGAACCACAGTTCTGAAGTCTCTTTATATTGGATTTGAGAAGCAGAACTGTGCAAATGTAAGGATCTGTAATACTAGTGATGCGAGTGGAAAACTCATATATCAAAGTGGCACTAATACAGACTCACCTGTGTGACATAATTCCTTTTGTTACAATAGTGGCTTCTGCTCTTCCCCCTTTAGAATACAAAAAAGCCTCTGTCAACTTAGCCTAAAGGCAGTCCAATTCAAAGTTGCTAAAATTATTAAAATTAATGTCCATGGTTTAAGGTTGCATTCAGTGAGAAATACAGAAAAAATGGCCAAATTATTTCTCAATCCCTTCCATTCACAAATGGCTTCCCTAGTTTAAATAGGAGATTGTGAACAGAACAATAGCATGCCGGCTGCATCAGATGCAGTAAACAAGAGCCAATGCAATGCCCACAGTCTAGATTCACACACTATGCTAAATGTTTTTTAAAATAATTCTTTGTCAAATAAGCTACAATTGTCTGAGTAAAGCTAATGCTAATCCATAAATTATGGTTTACAATCCATAATGGCAGGTTTAACAGAACATGATAAGTCAATACTAAACAAATGAAATGGTAGCTTAATAAAAGGCATGGAGCCAGCCACAGCGTAACTCACGTAATTGGCCTTTCATCACTAACAAACGCAACCAACCCAAGTCAGATGAAAACAAGCATTTCTTCAAAAGAATGCAAATTTGTGGAATTCACCACCACAGATTGTCATTGATTCTACTCACTTCTATCACAGACCCAAAATGTAACTCATATGTAATTAGGTGCATATTAAAAGTGGTCTTTCAACATGTTTCAGTGGTTCATCCTTTACTGACTGCTTACGACTTAATATTGCTCCCTTAATGTTTTTCAGAAGGATGAAACCCCTACTCAGCCAGAGATTACAAGAATTTATGCATCACCCAACCACCTTGACCTATAGGTCCACAGCAGGATATGTGTAATATAATAAAATGGTTTTAGCAGTCTAGCAGTTTTACATAATACAATAAAATCACATTAAATCCAATTTTAAAAGTTAGAGGAAAAGGGGGATGCAAGGAGTACACGAAAAATAGACCTTGAAAAGACTAGAAAATAAAAAGGTATTCCAGCACTTTGTCATATATAGGAAAGGTGGAATAAAGGAAGAATATTTGCAAACGCAGAATTCCAGCTTGCTGGACTTCTTAGAGGAGAGACCAATAACATGTCAGAAATAAAACAGTGGATGGTGACAAACTACAGAACAATACCATCAAAGGCTTCTGAAAGAAAATCTGTGCAGTAGATGATGAGTACTGATATCATATAATGTATAAAATTACTGAACTGATCCTCCTCCTAAGGTTTTATGTTTGGCCACTATGAACAGCCTGTATATGTTGGTAGCCTTGAAGAATTTTTTTTTCTTGTGTACTTGTGTCCTGATGTGTGTGTGTACATGTGTGTGTGTAAAAATAAATCAAGAGACTAAAGTTGAGGCTCTGACTCCTCTAACTTCTGGTATGAAATTAAACTTGTAATATGAGAATTTGATAGCCACTGATCTGGTAACCATCCATCCTGCTGGTACAACGCATTTGGTACATATTTTATATACAGTGTATTTAACTGAAATGTAAACACATTTTCTAAAACTGTCTACAATTCTACCATTCCTCCCACATCAACACTGCTGGAAAACAATTCCCCCACTGCTATTTGGGAAACATGGTATTCTAGGCAGGGAAAGTTTTGAAAAAGCCCTGTAAAAAAATATGTGACTGAAAGGTGAACGAGCTAACACTGCAATTTTAAACAATCGCTGAACTTTAAAAGCTAAGCACTTCAGAATATGTGGTAGTGAAATACTGTTTCAAATGCCTATATATATAAATTTGATCTACTCTAGAACCTCAATACTTTTTAAGACTAAGTAATATTTCATACAAAACTGTTTGTTTAATTCTGTAATGATAGATCACTTTAAATAAGAATATCAAAGAGATTTTTTTCTAAAATATGGTAGCAAATAGCAACTGTGGATATAGAATTATATGGTGCCAATGCCTTTTATTATACATTGTCTGCTTTTCATTTGCTTCTTTTACTATATTTGCTAATTTTGTTCTCGACAGACCTTTGCACTTATTGTAGTATTCCCCTTTTAAAGTAACAAGAACAAAATTGCAATAAAGACCTCTTGGCCAGGAATTCAATATAGCTAGGGATTACTGTTAAATGGGCACTCCTTACACTCTTGGTGTACCTCACCCCAGTACAGTACATTTACTCTTGCTTCCAGATTTATTGTATATGTGAAAAAGTCTCAGAAAAGCACAAAGCACTCTTTTGGTACTGAATATCTAATTGTGATGTCCCATCAAATTATACTGATCTTGGTTGCAATTTCTTAAAAGGGAAAACAGAAATACAGTGGCAGAAAGCAGGCTACATGCCCCAAATCAAACCTTTCCCCCACAGTAAATTCCTAACGAACCCCAGGCTGCCTTGTCTTGGTCTGCATTGTCACCTTTGAGGCTCCTGAAAGGTCCTCTGAGGTTCTGCTGCATAGGTCTGGCTGGTGTGGAACTCTAGATCTTCATTCACAGGCCACATTCCTTCCTCTCGTGGGTTCCAGGCATGAGGGACAGACAATATGAGTGCCTGGAATCCAAATCAAGCCATTTAAGCTCCGATGGTTACACCAAGTCTATCAGCCAACAAATGACAATTACTAACCAACCCCTTAGTAACGGCTGCCTATGTTACCTAGCTAATCTCAGTTGAAAAGAGAATTTATCACTTGTTCACAAATAATGGGGATGGAGGCAGCTTTTATTTGGGACCAATCAGTCCCCATTTTGAAAGTCTATAGAAATGTGAGCACTTATACATGTTTTCTGGTAATGGCTCTGAGAATAAGGATTGTCACAGGTAAACAGGAAAAAAATGGGAATGTTCTGTGAGCATGTTTCTTGGGCCATTTCTCCACTAGTGACTTATACTGTCTTCATAGCATCAGCCAGACATTCATGAAGTGACATAAAACCTATCCTTATTACTGTTATTTTGGCACAGCAATGGTTGGATGACTCCAAAAGTTGCTAGTGGGAAAATACACTTTAAAGAGCTGCTCCAGCTTTAAATGTCTTGTTTTTCAATCACTGCTGTAAGAATTATGATCCTTGTAACCAGCAGTGAACCAGACCGGGAAAGTGCCCTGCTATTTTCTGTGACATCAGTATCAGTTATTACATTGCTACATTAGAGTCTGAGACCCATGATAAAACATATGTATCAATATTAACTAAATGCACTCTATGCGTTCAATTATGCCATAGTGAGAGTTTTATAAGAGCAGAGACTCACTTCTGCAGTTTAAGACCGATGTCTCCATTTATATCATAAAACACACAAGCTTGCTTAAGGCTACAGCAACATTTTCAGTTACAAGCCTTTTATGTATTGCTACAAAATGCCAGAGAAACAGGCTCTGAAAATAACAGTGAAGACAAGAAATAGGTGTTTTGCCAACTCGTGTATCTGCTAACTTTCCAATCAGTTTCTACCCTCAGTAGTTTTCAGTAGCTACAAGCTTGGTACTTTGAAGCTTACTACTTTGAACTTGTGCTAATGGACTTTGTGTCTTCATCTATTCCAGCCTTCCCTAATTTGATGGCCTTCAGATGTTTGGGGACTATGATTCCCAGCCAGCAATGGTATCTGAATATCCAAATGGATGCTATTCCATTTGCTAATCTGCAATACAATAAGTGAAAATGAAAAACAAAACAAAACCTTACATTGTCATCAATAACAATGTCAAGAGGTGCCGCAGCTGTGAAAACAGGAGCTGTACAGATTAAAGACTAACCATTTCTGATGGCTCTAGTCCAGTGTTTCTCAACCTTGGCAACTTTAAAATGTGTGGATTTCAACTCCCAGAATTCCCCAGCCAACATGCTAGCTGGGGAATTCTGGGAGTCGAAGTCCACACACCTTAAAGTTTCTAAGCTTGAGAAACACTGCTCTAGTCCGTCAGACCTTCAGCTATAATACCATTGTGGCTCTTTTAATTGTCAGAAGACTGTTCTTTCTTTTCTTATCAACAGTAATTCTCTTCTAATACTAGAAAAAAAGAACTAATTCAATCATTCATATTATCCTTGGAAGAAGGAGAAGACTTTTAATGTCTCTCACTTACTCAGAAATGATCTTATCGAACTGGGTTCCAAGAAAGTTCCCCTGTCATTAATTTCTTTCTCTAGTAAAAGTACCAGTGCAACATTTAAGGTAAATTCACTTCATGGAAATACTGTGGATTTCATAGATAAATAAGTCTAGGAGGAAGGAAGAAGGTAACCTGATATATTGTTACATGGTACTCTATTTTTATTATTATTCATTGTTTGACTTTAAAAACAAAATCCAGACTTTCTGTACTGAGTTGTGGCTGCTACCTTAGGATCAAAATGGAAAAGAACAGAACAAAACCCATCAGCTTTATGTAACACCTAATAATGAAAAGAGAGAAGGTGACTGATCTAGGAGATCACTTTTATAGTAAGACTAAATATTCAACAAGCATTCATTTAATCAGAGCAATAGAAGGAGGGCAGTTGGATGCCAGAAGATAAAAAAATTCAGTGGAAGAAAATAGCAGACTTTTTGTTGTGTTGAAGGATGGTTACAGATAGGAACAAAGAGAGAGAGAGAGAGAGAGAAACACAAGCAAAATCTAGCACTGTTTGTTACTATACAAGCCCAGTGCAAAGTGTATTTACAATAATTCTAGTGTCCAACTGTTTATATAGTGACCAAGCACTGATGTGAGCATGTACACTAACAGAATTTACTGAAGGTAAACTAACAGTATGTTAACTAAATGATTCAAAGCTCTACACTTATACTTTCTTTTATGATTCAAAATGCTTAGCGGTTACCTTCTTCCTTCCTCCTATATTTATTTATCTACAGCACAGCTCAGGAATGTGATCAGCTTTTCCTGACTCACCTGGTTGTTACTATAGAAGAGTTTACGATTTCCTCTCCTTCTTAACTCACTCTGGCCCAGTTTTCCAGCACCTGAAGCCCCCGGTGTCTGCGATGCCACTGTCCATGCTCCAGAGCTGTGCTCTCCTTTCTGCCATCCCTGTAGATTTCTCCTTGACCATCAGCTGCCTCAGGCTTCTTCCCAGCTTCTTCCTCTCCCTGGCCATGGATCATCTGGTTCCTGATTCTTTCAGCCACTGCTTCTTCTGGTCCACATCCTGTTTGGGTGCCTCTCAGTCCAACAGCATCTTCTGACAAACCAAGACCAACCTATCCCAAAGCCATACTTCGTATTCTTTTTATATTTCATTTCTACAAAGCCTACATGCCAGTTTGCAGGTGGTCCTAAGGCTTTTTTTTTGTTTGTTCACTTAGTAGCTGCCTACATGCCTGAGCTGTACACATGACCGACTACCCAAGAGAGAACTTTGACCTTGGCTTTTGCATGTAGTTGTGTTTTGTTTTGGTTTTTTGTCTCATGACACTTCATCCTTCCACATGGTGCCAGTTGAAATATGCATAGGACGATCCTCTCTCCAGGTTAAAAAAATAAAAAATAAAAACAGTGTAACAGTGAATTAAGAGCCAGTTTTGGGGAGTGGTTAAGGCACCAGGCTAGAGACTGGGAATTCCAGACCTGCCTTAGGCATGAAGCCAGATGGGTGACCTTGGGCCAGTCCCTCTGTCTCAACCCTATGAAGAAGGCAATGGCAAATGATTTCCAAAAATGTTGCCAAGAAAACTGGAAGGAATACTCCAAGCAGTCACCAGGCATTAAAAGTAACTCAAAAGCATTAAAAAATAACAATGAAATATGTGATAACTTTCAATTACAATATATCAAAACTTAACCATAAATGAGAAAATACATCAGGTTGCACCCTAAAAAGTTAGCTTTTTGTTCTGATAGGCTGGGCTTACTTTCAGAGTGATTCTAAAGTGGGCAACTTCAGCCTATGCCTACTGCCAGAAAGACCCACAAATGAGGACGTAGCTTTGTATTTCAAGATAAAGTACTTGTTGATTATATTGTTCTTTACTAAATAATTAACACTTATTTTGATTTCAACAGAACAGCTAATCGTTTACTGGTATTTTTAAAATTCTCAAGGACCACTTGGTCTGTCACCAGCAGGGCTTTGAATTCAACAAAATGTCCTAACACCAGAACATTCTTGTTGAAGCAACAGAATAGCTTACAACATTAAAATTAGATGAAAACGTTAAAATTAGATGAACGTCTGATTTCAGACACATAATACACATTGAAGCCTCACACTGGCAACAAACTTGGATGCCATTACATTTTTTAATCTTCGAATACACACATATCTAGTTTATCATGATATTATAAAATGGCCTGTGTTTTTAAAATCCAAAATCCATCATTTCAATAGATGATAGAGATGATAGAGCTAGAGATGGTGATAGAGATAGTGATACACACACACACACACATCTAGAAGGCACAAAAGAGTTGGACTTAGAAATGTTTCATTATTTAAGATGGGGAAATGGTGAATAGGTAGCCATTATAAAGAAGTGGATTCGTGTTCCAGCAAAGGAATTCAAGTACCTCAAGCACTTAGCAATTCTGCATTCACACCAAAGACAAAAGGAAAACAGCCCCCCTCTCTCTGTCTTTCTCTCTCCAAACACACATATATATGGCTGTTGTAACTGACAGTTTTGTTATTTTATTGAGAGTTGTGCTAACTTTCATGAGCTTTTTTTCTGTTTCTTTATAGGAAAAATTTATGTCCTCTACAGCCTTCAGCATTCATTGTTATACTAAACAAACATAATCCTGGGTGAACAAATAATTTCTTACATAAAAGTTTTTATATCAAAAAAGGTCAGTGTTCTGGGTCCAGTCCAAAGTCTTCTGTATTATTAGAATTTATCTAGCTTGTATTTTCCATCTGGAAGGTACAACCAGAAAGGCATTGGAGAGACAGATCATGAACCCGGAGGGCTTTGGAGTTTAATATTGTGTTCCAGGTACCATTGACAACTAATTACAAATTTAGCAAATGCCAGCTTTTCCAGGGAGGAAACAGAGGGATACACATTTATGAACTGCAATGTTCAGCATGGATGAAGCTGCAGCTTACCTGTTGTGAATTCTGCAATTAGAACAGCATGTTTCACAGTTATTGAAACAATAGGAATAATGGTAGACATGGGGCAAGAAAAACAAGGCAAGGCTACTGGGAGAAGGAACAGATTTATGCAAAGGCAGAATAAAAAAGGAGGAGAAATCTCTTCTATCTCAATTATTCCACTTCATCACTTCTGACTTGCTGAAATTGCCATCTCATGAATAGAATGAATGATTACAATACAGTCACTTCAGCACTTTTTAAGCTTATTGCAAATAAGAATGTAATTTCTCAATATCTCGTTGGTTCTTCAGTGCCAAGTAGTTGAGCTGGGAAGGAGGAAGTGACATTTCCAGTTCCTGGGGTAGGATTCTTCTTCCTTTCATGTCAGCTATAATAGCTTTTTTGTTGTGATAAAGGCTTCATGTAAAAAGTAAACTAAGGGTTAATCTGTAAAAAAGAATCCTGTAATTGATCTCATCGCAGTGGTTCCTCCATCTTGAGAGTACTGGAGTGATGTGGAATAAATTTAGCCAGTGACTATTTGTATTGTTCCTATAGTTGAGAACTGTGTAATTCTAATAACAAGAAGATTTCAGCTTTATCCACACTAAACATTTCAGATCACCAAGGTATTTTCCCAGACTGTTTAAAGATGGATGCTTTAAAGTATGTGAACTGGCCACCTCTATCACTTTTATTGTTATGATTCTGAATTCCAGAAGGATGAGAGCTGCAGACAAAGTTTCCCACAAATTGGAGAAAAAGCTTTAGTCTGTCCCCTCAACATGTTAACATAGAAGATATTTCAAGTAAATAGATGAGAGAGAGAGAGAGAGAGAGAGAGAGAGAGAGAGAAGAGAGAGAGAGAGAGAGATGACAGAGCCTTTGAATCAATCTTGTCTCCTGCCTGGATAAGTCCCTGCAATTTTCTTGGCAAGGTTTTTCAGAAGTGGTTTGCCACTGCCTCTTTCATAGGGCTAAAATAGAATAACTGGCCCACAACCACCTAGCTTCGGGACTAGACAACCACAACCACCTCAGGACTAGAACTCACAATCTCCTGGTTTCTAGCCTGGTGCCTTAACCACTACACCAAACTGGTTCCCTATTTCCCTGGGTACCTTCCTCAAAATAAAAGAGAAAAAGTATGTGAAAATGAATTTGGGGTACTTCCATATCATTCGTGTTTTCAGTCCCCAGTTCCACCAAAGTAACACGAATCTGCCCTGCAACTGATTTTTTTTTGGTTCTGATAGAAGTAATGGGAGGATGCACAGTTTTTTCTAGTCCTTCTACCTGAACCTGTAGGAGGTCCGACTTCTGCCTCAGATTTTCGCTTGAGTGCCGCTTGGTCAAACAGATTGCTTCTCATGCTCTTTGCTGTTCATGTTGCCCTTTAACCCATCCCTCTCCCTTCTATAATTTTTTATTTTCTTAATCTGCTTTCCTCTTTCATGGATCCTCCCCTCCTTCTGCTTATGTAATAGTAAGAAAATCTGCCCCACAAGGCACAGCATTTGCACCCATGAAATTAATTAACTATTGTTAGGCTTGTTTTGCAGATGAGTCCTCAGAGTCTACTTGTTAAATTAATTGCTCTCTGGACTGGCAAAACTCTTCATAATTTGATTTTTCTATTATTTTCCAGGTGGGCAGCTTTGTCAGAAAGCATTCTCTATATCAAAACAGGCAGAAATCGTATGAAGAAATTCTCAAGATGACAATGCAAGAGAAAAAAGATGGAAAATATTGTTCTCTCTGATATCATTCCAAGATTTTAAAACAATGATAGCAAAGGTCAGCTTCCCCAGAGCAATTAATATTCATAGGAAGGGTCTTGGAATGTTTTAGAGAGATTACACATCTTTGTATTCATATAGCTATAATTGATACTGTATATAGTATATTCTTTCCATCCCATCTATGAAGAAATTTGCAAATTTCAATGAGTTCTTCTCCAGAAATGAACTAAATAAAATTCTCACCCAGCTGCATTGGGCAAATTCAATTGCGTACAGCCATTCCAGGCATGAAGAGGACCATGGTGTATCAATGACTATGTGGTGTTAAGACACCAGTCAGATGGAAAAAGCAGCAACCCAAACCCAGCACTGCTGTCTCCCTAAAGCAGGAGAGCTGTGCCTGTTGGTCACCTTTATAGGATGAGAGGGTGTTAATCCTTTATCTATGGACACTGCTCAAATTTAGTGAAAAATCGCCAAACAGCAGCAGTATTTTTCCACCCATTTTGAGTAGGACATAAAATGAAAACTTAGTAGACTTGATCCCTTGAGCAAAGTTTGAGAAGCACAATGCTAAAAACAAAAGCAAAGAAAAATCTGAAAATCTCAGCCCTGCCTCATCCAGTGATTAAGTGGGCCATAAAGTCCATTCATAATAAAATAAATCTATCCCCTGTTACCACAAAGGTTACTTCTGTCTCAAATGGAAGCTCAGTCAGACAGGATTAAACTGTTTCCACAATAAGACAGATCTTTCTCAGTAGGATGATGACCAACTTCTTTCTATTCTCACAATTCCTGGCTCTGGAGAAGTAACAGGAGGCTCTAGATTCCTCTGCTGTTCAATATAGGGTTAGTTCTGATTTGCACATACAGTTGAGTAAGTCAACTACTTAAAATCACAGATGTCAGAAGGATGTTTTATTTGGCACATTATTCCAATCTGTTTGTTTGTTTGTTTGTTTGTTTGGTAAATTTATATAGTCTCCCATCCCATATACATGACTTTGAATGTCATACAAAGTTAAAAAATACAAAAAACAATACAAAATAACCAAAAACATAACAACAAAAATCATTAAAAAAAACATAATCCATGGGAGAGCACACTAAGTTTCCCTAGTAATTCAGCCACTTTACAGGCTCTATACCCACATTCTTGGATCTGGAAGGCCAGCAAGATTGAGGCCAATCTGATCTTGGGGGAATGATATTTCAAACAGTGGGTGTCATGGCAGAAAAGGCTCTCCTCCTGAATCCCATCAGATGCGGTTCCTTCATGGACGGGACCTGCAACCTGCAGGACCTGATGGGATGGGTAGTATTGATTGGGGAGAGGCTGTACCTCAAATAACCTGGCCCCATGCCATGTAGGGCTTTATAGGTCATTATCAGTACCTTGAATTGAACCTGGAAGCAAACTGGTAACCAATATAGCTCACAGAGCAGAGGTGTAACATGCACTGATCTAGGTGTGACATAATAGCTTGTGCCACCACATTTTGTACTGGCTGAAGTTTCCAGATGTTCTTCGAGGGCAGCCCAATGTAAAGTGCATTATAGTAATCCATGTGGGATGTGACCAGGACATGGATGACTGAGTGTAGGGCCTCCTGGTCCAGGAATGGGCACAATTGGCACATAACTCAAAGCTGTGCAAAGGGCCTCCTGGCCACAACTGCCACCTGCTCCTTGAGCAGGAGTTGTGAGTCCTGAAGGTCCCAGAGACTGCACACCAGGTCTGTTTGGGCAGTGCCACCCCATCAAGAACTAAAGATAGATCCTGATGGCCCCAAAACCCAAAGCTACTCAGTCTTGCCAGGGTTGAGCTGAGGCTTGTTGTTCCTCATCCAAACCCCCACAGCCTCCAGGCACTGAGACAGGATGTCAACAGCATAATTTACTTCACCAGGGGTGGAGATATACAGCTGGGTATCATCAGCATTTTGATGATACCTCATCCCATGGTTATGAATGGTCTCACTCAGTGGCTTCGTGTAGATGTTAAAGAGAAGCAGAGAAAGTACTGAAACCTGTGGCACCTCACAATGTAAGAGCCAAGGGCAGGACTCTTGTTCCTGATCAGCACTGACTGGAACTGGTCACAAAAGGAAGAGGAGAACCAGCACAATACAGTGCCACACAACCTCACCCCTTGCAGTCGATCCAGAAGGATACCACAGTTAGTGGTATTGGAGGCCACTGTTAGGTCAAGTAGAGCAAGGATGGATAACCTATCCTCATCCCACTCCTACCAGAAGTCATGTAAAAGTGCAACCAATGCTGTTTCAGTTCCATACCCAGAACTGAAATCTGACTGAAAGGGGTCCAGATAATCCATTTCATTCAGGATTCTCTGGGACCACATTCTCAACAACCTTCCCTAAAAAGGGAAGATTGGATACTGGATGAAAATTGTACGGTTAGGTCTAGCAATGGCTTCTTGAGGAGGGGGCAGACCAACACCTCTTTAAGGGGTGGAGGAATTACCCCCTCTCTCAAAGAAAAATTTACCACTGCTAAACCCCAACCCCATGTCACTTTCCAGGAAGCCTTCACCAGCCAGGAGAGACATGGGTCTAATAAGTAGGTAGCTGAGCTCACAGACATGAGGAACCTGTCCACTTTCTTAGGTCCAACAGGTTCAAACTCCTCCCAGTTAAAGTGGCTGGATTGCACCCCAGGCACCTCCACAAGACCTGTTCAAAGGCTGACATCTAACTGGGAATGAATCCAAGCAATTCTGCCTGACAGATGCTTTGCAAAATCTTCCATGAGGCCCTGTAGGTGCATCTGGAAGTCCCCCCTACCCAAGAGGGCTGAGGTCACTCTAAACAGGGCTGTCAATGCGTATCTGCAGACACAATAAAGGCAGAGAAGCACTGATGCTTTTCCACACTTACAATCACAAGATAGGCCTTAATAGCAGCTTAACCCATGTTCAGTCAAGTGTGTTCTTCTTTGACCTCCAGCGGTGCTCCAGGGATCTCTTCACCCTCTTCATCTCCCTCAACTCTTCCATAAACCACAGAGAGTGATGGGATCCATGAAAAGAGAGAGGCCACATGGGTGCATTTCAGCATTCAAGGGAACATGGAATTCATGGTCAATGGAGGCGAATATGTGTAGCTCAGGGTTGAACTGTGGAGTCCTTGAGGTTCTCTGAGCTTGGTTCTTTTCCTGCAAATGTTTCATTACCCAGTATGATGGAATGGAATTATGAAGGCCAGGCTCAGGGAGATGAGCATTTTCTTAGCTCACCACAGGAGCGTGGGAACTACAAGAGGATGAGACTGGCACCTCCCTGAGGAATTCACACTGTTGTAGCTGGCTGACTTGAGACCTGGGGTTTCAGTCTGGGAAGATTGATGTCAGGCCTAGCCCAACGAACTCCAAGAGACAATGCAAAATCAGTTCAGCTATGTTTATTAGCTACAACCTCTAGCAAGAATCTTCCCAGACTGAAACCCCAGCTCCCAAGTCAGCCAGCCACAACAGTAGGAATTCCTCAGGGAGGTGCCAGTCTCATCCTCTTGTAGTTCCCACGCTCTTGCGGCGAGCTAAGAAAATGCTTATCTGAGCCTGGCCTTCATAATTCCATTCCATCACATCTGGCTAGGTAACAACTTCAGTGCTGGAATAGGATGGGGTTTGCTCTCTGTTTATATACTTTTGCATGCCCTGCCAATGTTGGTGGGGGTGGGGGTTTTGTTTTGCTCCTCTGGTAGTTCCTTGATTAGGGTACTGTTTGCTGCTTGCTTGTGTGCCCTGTGGTAACCTCTGCTTATCTTGGTGATAATTGCTGGTGAGAAGCTGTTCTGGTCTTTTGTCTCTTTTGAATAGTGTGTAGATGCTGTTTATCTCTATGTGTCTGTTGATTGCTGCCTTATCTGAATACCAAGCTTCCAAGAATTCCCTTGCATTTTTGGCATTTTAGACCAAGCAAAATCCATAAATGAGTCACATGTGTAAGAATTTATTCCCTCCACTCATTTTACTCTACAACCATCTTGTGAGGAAATTTGAGCTGGAAGAAGGTGACTAGCCCAAAATCCCTGAATGAGCTTCTGTGGCTGAGGGAGAACATGAACCTGGGTCTCCTAGTCTTAGCCCAACACATTCACCACCAGATCACACTACACAACACTCTCTATGAATTGCTTTGGGAGGGAAAATATTTTATTTAAAATATGCTGAAATTAGGCCTGGAAATTTATTTTATTGATTGCTTAGATTTATATCTGCTGTTCCTCCAGGAACTCAGGCAGCAAGCAGGCACTCAATTACAGTTAATTATATAATTATATTAAGGTTATAATTCTATTTAATTTTTCTGTCTTATGCCTTCTTTTCAATTATCCTTTCTTCTTTTCTTTAAAAACATACTCTCCAGAACTATTTTCCTTTTCTAGCTGCCAATGCTGAGTAACATTATTGAGGTATTATAGTGTGTCTATCAAGAAGTCAAGTATAAGGCTTGTATCTGTCTGATTGCACTTGTTAGAAAACTCAGTCTTTAATAAAAAATGATCTGATTATAAGCACAATGGTCCCACTAACAAATTTTATTGTCTTGGTTCCCCTGTCACATTTCACTGCCTTAACATTTCAGTTATTGAACATGACATATTTGATTCAAGTAGAACAGATTCAAGAACAGGTCAGGCTACATTCTGTTAACTGAGTGGCTAAAACATTAGTAGCTAGGCAGCGATACAGTACAAGGACACACAAAGGCAAGTTATATGTTAAAACATTGAGTATTAGGAAAGATAATAGCTACTGCAGTCTTCAAAGGGAAATGCTAGATCTAAGGAACTTTGGACGTAATTCCTTTTTTAAAAATTTATTTATTTAACAAAATGAAGGCAAAATATTTTTTCTAGTCCTGGAACACATGTCCCTTTGTCTATGTCCTGACCATCAGAACAAATTAAATGTAAACGGGCTTGATTGCTGTCATCTTGTCACAAAGACAATCCAGATTCAGCTTCCCCAGTACAGGAGAGTGGGAAACAAGGTGAAAGTCTCACAGCTGGAGTCCCAGATGTTAAGGGACTGGAGTGGGAGCAGCCCTGTTCTTAAAAAACCATTAAAGTTAAGTAAACCTAGTAAGATGAATCCTTCAAGAAGACTTGACAGTGTGAGGGCTTCCTGTTTCAAAATAACTGTCATCCCAAAATGATAATAAATGGGCAGTTTTCACAGTAGAAATAAATTGATTTCTGATTTATTGATTTACTACTGATTTCTTTGGTGATTGGTGCTATTTTTTAAAAAGGCAGGCTCCCTCAAGTTGTGTGTGACTCCTGTTGATCAAATGGACCTGTCCAGGTAGTTTTCTTGGCAACAATAAGTGAAAGTGATTGGCTCTTGCTTTTGGAGGGATATGTAGCCTAGAGATCTGAGATTTCACCTGGTCTCCCATCCAAGTGCTATTCCAGATCCAAAGGTGCTCAGCTTTTTTTCTGAAATTGGCTAAGGTCAACAAGATCCTGCCATTTGTGGCTATTTTGAAAAACTACTGAGGAAGGACATGGTGAATTGTTCTATGTTTCTATGTGAGGCTGATATTTTTCTCTCTATGTTGTTACAGGAGACTTTGGTTCATCCAATGAAATTGATTGGCTATAGATTCAAGGCAAACAAAAGAAAGCAGTTGTATTGAATGGAGCAGAATTAATATATGAAATTCACTATCAGATTTTGATGTTGTGTGACTAGCAAAAGGGAGATCCAAGAATAACTTTACACTTCAGGGTGCCTCTACTTGGAACTATCAGTACAGTTGAGATTCAATAAAGTGGAGATTGGCAATATCCAATTCCGCCTCCTGATCCTCCAAAGGACCAAAGGAGGAACCTGATGAAGAGGTGGCATCATCAGAATAAGGGTGGCCAATATTTTCCAGGCCTTTTTCTCAGGCTTTTAAGAGGAAGAGGTTATCTCTGGAGGCAAATCATTCATGTTCTCACTCCTAAAATTTCTCAACCACCCCAAAGGGTCAAAACTGTCATTTTTTTCAGAGTATTAGGTGGGTGGGGGGAGTGGGTTTAAAGACAGGAATAGGAGAGTTTGCTTCACAAAATCCTCCTGTTCCCATTAATACCCTCAATATCCCCATCCCAAACTATTAAAAAATGGTCTGCAATTATTCTGAAAAAGGGAGGAATGAGAGCAGTTCACCTTCCAGGTACCTTCTACTCCTATTGATTCTGATGGGGGCAGGAGTATGCCAGAGTATGATCTAAAAATCAAGGTGGTGGCCACCATGGTGTGACTGAACCTCTGCCTGTTCTCTATATGCAACACACATAAAAAAAATAGGTAGATCTTCAATTGCACTGTCATCTTTACTTTTTTAACCGTATCCTACAGACCCTCCTGATTGGGGGCGGGGGGCAGGAATTACACCTGCCAAAATTTGACTATGTTGCCCCTGAATTTTGGCAGCATATTCTCAGAGCGATGGGAAGTTGCATGTGGCCCAAATATAGCAGTAATGTATCTATGCCAAAATCTATAATTGGCAGTTAGATACTATAACTACTTAGGACCTGTAGTTTCATAAGCAGAATCACAAAAATGTGTTTGCTAGGGAACAACAGCAACAGAGGGATGTTTTTCCTACATGCCCTGGCATCCAACTGGCCTCTATGGTATCAGGTTGCTGAATTAATGGAGTTTCCATCCTCTATTCAAAAATGAAGTTTACGTTCTATAGATTTATCATCTGAAGGCTTCAACTTGGAATGTGTATTGAAAAAAAAGTCAAATAAGTCATATTCTTTTAAATAAATAAAAATGAAACTTATCCCTACTTAAACTGGATTCCATAAATCAAAAAGATGCCATTTAATCCTGATAAAATTAAGTTGCACTAATTTTACTGGTCCTAATCTCATTAGGACTAAGACTAGATTTTACATCCATAACAGAAGAAATCAGATGTAGGAATTTTACAAACATCTTTATCTTAATAATAACAAAATCGAGCTAATATAGTTAATTGATGCAGAAGCATAGAGGTAAAGGTCAGTGCAAATCCAAAACATGCATATCATAAAAGCATTTCATATGGAACAAAAAATGGGGCAACTTTTGCAAGATTTGCATTTGCAATCATGTTTATAACTCAAGTCCCAGCAGGTGGCAGGACCTGGATGACTTTGTCTGAAACTGCATAATGTGTCCATAAAGTCACCAGGAGATGATGTGACTCAGAGGAGACTTTATCTTTTCATAGCTCAGATCTAATGCTAAACTCTGAAAATAATGAATAGAAACTGGGAAAAAACCCAAAATTAATGGCAGAAATACATTGACCAATAATTTAAGTTCCATACAATAATGATGATGATGATGATGATGATGATGATGATGATGATGATGATGATGATGATGATGCATTAGATTCCAAAATGATTCTATCATAGACAGAAAGTCATAGAACATGGAATGATGGACTGGACTTATCATTCTCCTAAAAATAGGACTGTGATTACACGATACAACACAACAGGCCTAGTCCATGAAATGAAATTGTTTGCCTTAAGATGTTCTAATTAATGCATTAAAAAAGTACACATACAGAAAAACATTAATAATCATAGCACCCTTTCCCATGACAAGTCAGTCATTTTCTTGCCATTGGTTTTAACAGCACACAGTCATGCTAAATGGATTAAAAGTCCCCAGTTCTGGCATTAGGGTTTATCCACAAAGCAATGTCTGCTTTCTCCTGTCCCACAATAGGAGGGAAGTATATCAATATGAAAAGTAATGTCCCCATAACCCATCTTTTACCACATCTATGTTCCCACAGAAGGTAACATGGGTTTCTTTCAGGCAGTGATGTGTTGATTCCCAGAAATCCTTTTCTCTCCAACCCAGAATCACCTTTTATGTGTGTATGTGCGTACAGGTCTTCAAGTCAACTATCTGGACAAGTCCATGCAGTTTTGTTTGGCAATGATTTTGGAAGTGGTTTGCCCTGGCCTTCTTCCTAGAGCTGAGAGAGAATGACCAGCCCAGAGTTGCCCAGCTAGCTTAGTGCTTAAGGCAGGACTAGAAGTCAACAACTCCCAGTTTCTAGCCTGGTGCCTTTAATCACTACATCAGCTGTTCTCCTGAATGTATCATGGGGCAGGGCTCAGAATTTCCAACATTGCTTTGCAGATGGCTAGGTTCAGGACTAAAGGAATTGATATTGTTGCTAGCAATTCTCAGAATGTTCCTTCAGCTGTAAAGAGCATGATTGTCTCCCCTTCTTCCTCTTCTTCCATGGAGGTTCTCCCTGAAAACTGCTTCCATTCAAGCTAACTTTCCTCCCCACAGATACACACACATACAATGCTGTGCCCCATCTCAGCAATAATGTATCTGTTTATTCAGTGGGATTGGAGTCCCCCAAGTGCTCTCTGTCCCTTCATCTGATGTCCCTTCTTTCAGTCAGTGGCAATATTTTCCATCTGGGATTGGTTTTGGAGGTATGTTCAGTGGCTGCCAGCCATTGTTTTCCAAAACAGTGATCAGGCTTTTATCAGTCATCCTTTTCTCTCTCATTTTTTGTTTAATACTAAATGAGCAAGCTGGCTCAACCAGCTGATTTTACAAGTTCCCCTGACACTAGTCACATCCATGGAGTTAATTTGATCCTGTGCATGATTGGATCTGTTTTAGGTTAAATATAATCCCACTAGAGGTGTTGACTAGGTCAATTCAACTTTTTTGGTCTTTACAGATACTAACCACCCATTGGCCTTGATGATCTGGTCAAGAACATCATGGAAACAGGGCCATGGATTTCCTGCTGCTTGCAAATTTATATGTAAGATCACATGTCATGGGAATCTGCATCCTTAGCACTCAGAGCCCCAAAGCATAGTTTAAACAAGAAACCCCTTGAGCTTTTCATTTTCTTGTTACTGTTTTTCTTCCATTTCCATTCTTCTTCCTTTTAGGTACAACACTCATTATCCTGCTCAAATAACTCTTTATTTAGAAAAGTCTCCTGTCTTTGGGGCTCTGAGCCCTATGGGCATGACTTTGCTGGCAAATTCCCTCCTCCCTGAAAAAAGAAAAGAAAAGAAACAAGAAGTCTAGGAAGAGAGAGAGTCCAGAAACCCTCCTCCATCCCACCAGGCAGGTTGTAAAAGGTAAAAAATGTATACTATCTGAAGAGAAACTAAAGTATCCTACCAGACAAATTATACCTGGAGAACAAGTTTGTAGGTGGGAAGGTAGCTGTAATTCATTACTACTTTGCCATTTGTTCCTCCAACCCCAATATTTAACAACATAATTTATAGTCAGATATATTATTAGCACTGCTGAGCCAATTCAAAAACATCTACAGGAAAAAGTGCATGTAAACTAAGACTCTGTTCTTTAAAGCCATACTTAAATTCCTGAATTTTTTATTCATGCATGCAACCAATCATTCAATGTGGTAGTTACCCTCTAACAATTGTCCTCAGGACATCAGGCAAAAGGTAATAAAACTGATAAAATCAGAACAGCCACATCAATACATTCAAAAGGACAGCTCGTTTTTTTAAAATCTAAAATCTGGCAAACCTTGAACAGATCAGATTTGAAAGTAAGGAGCTCACAAAGTTTGCTGTCTTACTCACAGAACCAGGATTTGGAC
The DNA here is from genome assembly GCF_059951505.1 of Python bivittatus. Taxonomy (NCBI): domain Eukaryota; kingdom Metazoa; phylum Chordata; class Lepidosauria; order Squamata; family Pythonidae; genus Python; species Python bivittatus. The sequence goes on from NW_028277035.1 coordinate 30,500,840, forward strand.
AGAGATAAGTTTTCCCTCTGATGTATGCAGCAAACAGATCTCTCATGAGAAGCAAAGGAAAGAGAGCAATCGAGCAACAGAGCAAAGTAAGGATAGTGCTAGGAAAATACTTGAGAAAGAATCTCAGAGATCAAACAGACTGTGGGTTAATCTTAGAGATGAGCTGCAACCCATAAATGTGCTAAGTTCCAGAGCAGAAAGAAAGAAAAACCTGCAACAGATTAAAGTACAGTGGTAGACTTTAGGACAAAGAGTACACAGAAATAATGCCTCAGAGGCTGTATTCAAGATGGATCAGAACAAAGGCAGCAATAGTGTGCTGTTATGGAATGAAAGGGGAAAAATAGACCTCTCAGTTGACTGAAGAGTGCAGAAAACATGCTATGGAAAGCAAGTAACTATTTAGATGCAAAATGAAAGAATAGCTACTGTAGGTGGTACATTAACCAGCTAACTTCTTCAGCTAGACCCAGAAATATTTCGGGACAAGACCATTGTAACTCAAAGGTGCAGTTTGAAAATACTGTTGGCTGGCTGGTGATTTGGTAGTCAAGAATTTGCACTTATTCTAAGTTTCATTTAATCAGGGAAGGAAGCACATAACCATTAGACTCTGCTTTTGTGCAATTGAGGAAGCCTTTTCATTCCTGGCTGCTTCCAGACCAACAGTTCTTGGAAGCCTCTAACAAGTCAGAACAAGATTGATTCTTGAGCACAAATGTTAATGAAGATAGCAAACATGTAAAACTCAGCAACAACTCATATATAGCATGCCTGAGTTCTTCAGCAAGTCACACAAAGAAAAGTCTGCAAGGCTGGTATCACTACTAATAATTCCACGATCCTAGGACCAACCTGATCAACCTTAGTGCAAGTCTAAGAACAAGACCTCTGAGCCAATCATAAGGCTCAGTATCAAAGCAATACTTAAATGTTGAAGTCCATAGGACTTCTAGTTAGATCTGGTCAGCCAATAAAGATACTACTGAATGAAATAGACCAACAGTCCAATGTAAATAATGATCTGACTTGGTATCTATATGCTCTCTTTCAACTTCTTATCAACTTCTTTCCTTTCAGCTCCATATGCAGTTATTATGATCTTTTCAATTAAAAATATATTACAAAAAACTATTTTAAAATATCACTTTTGGGAAACAGAGGGGAGGTGTGCTATTCATCACAGGTATCTTGTTAGTTCTTGGATGAGAGACCATGAGTAATCCTCAGAGCTATTAAGCTAGACTCCAGAAGTCAACAAAACATCCCAGAAGGCAGCAATGGCAAACGAATTCTGTTTGTTTTCAAGTAAATTGCTTAGATGAATTCATAAAACTCCAGGATTTGATTTAAATGAGACCTTTTCTTTGTTACTCAGTAAGTGCACATGATGTCACAGCAAGATGTAGACAAATCTGCTAAGTATGCTGGGGTTGATTGACAGTTAATTGTAGCTTTCCTCTGGACATAGTATTACAGAATATTGTACAGCACCTGGGCACTAGATCTAGGAAAGATGAGCTCCTTCAGTCAGTTGAAGACTTTTGATCCAGCTGAGTTTTTTGGCTGGATGTGGAAGAGGCAATCTTCACAGATTGTCTTCTCTCCCTGCAGTTCTTCACATCTAGAATACCTGCACTAAGGACTGAGGACCCTGCAGACTGGAAGAGTTGGCAGTGGGGCTGAGGTGGGGATTTCAAAGGAAAGGAAGATTCAACAGATGTTATCTCCCAACTGAGCAGAAGCATTCTGAGCTCTCAGGACAATCCAGTTAACAGGATAAAAATTCTAGATCCAATCTTGATTTTGGAAAGATTCTGATGAGCTGACAATGCTGATGGAAAAGACTGGCACCATATAACATGTGAAGATCTTACAGATTTTGTGCCAAGCTGATTACCTCCTTTTATATTGAACAAAGGTAATTTTCTCAGCTACAAACATTTTCCCTAGCAGCGATTCTTCATAGGAGTGTGCACCTGAATGATCATTTGCCCTATAATAATGCTTTAAGCATTATTTTCCTACTGCCATTAGAAAGAATTAAATTCAGCCTTATTGCAAAACCTACTAAGAGTCCTCCCTTTTCCTAAGGGGAGGCTGTCAGGTGTTGACATTTGGGGACATTAATATAAAAATGGTATTTTCCACAAAAGAGTCAAAACAAAGAATAATAAACAACATTACCTAAATATTTTGAATCCCAGAATTTCCTTATAGTTTTGTACAAGACTCTCTGTCAAGTGACCTTAGATCATAAAAATTGTGTGAGCCAGTCAACTACTTATTTCTGTGGAAAACAAGGTTATGATGAACTAGTCTAAGAAATTAATCTCTTCTGACTTTAGTAATAGTAATATGGCCTTTAAGACTAAGTATGATATTTATCTGAATACAGGTCTAACAAAACCATTAGATAAATGTGCTGCTCCAATGCATCTGATATATGAACTGAAGAAAAAAAATAGACAATAGACAACACCATAGAAAAGTGTTAGCAAAAATTGAGAGTTTCTGACTCTCCCCAATTAGGATTCAGTCCGGCAGAAGATCAGACACGAAAACACCAGCTGAGATTTTAAAATTTTATTGAAAGCTTGCCAATAGAGTCAGCTGGGGTCTCCCCTTAAGGCAGAGAAGAACCCCGATCACACCCAAAGAAGAAGATTTTATACATGTTTCTTACACAGAGATTCAGCAATTAACAAAGTGATTGGCTAAAATTGGCATAAATTTGGGATCCTTCTTATTATTGGGGGAAACTTATTGTCCCGATGACCTATGGGTTGCTAGTCAAAGTTCGGGGCACCCCCTTTGATCTTCTGATATTTATTGTTTCATGGAATGCAGAGGTATCGGCAGAGCAGCTAGAGGGTGTTCTGAAGGCTAGCAGATTGGGGTCACTTCCTCCCATATCTTTATGGCCTCAACACTTAAGGAGACAGGATGTCTGCCCAATGTCTTCCAACAATAACAGAAATGAGAGAAATGTGTGAAGGTTCATGAACATCAGTTTCCTTGTCATCCCTTTGGCTTCCAAATGTAAGGAAATAAAAGATGAGAGAAACTGAGAGCCCTTTTTCATAAGATTTCAAAAGTAAGTGTCTACCATTTAGGGCACCACTTCCAGCTCATCCCTACAACGAAATCCAAATAAAGTTTCTTCTTGCTTTTCATTGGAAAATTTCTCATTGCCTTAATGGAAGCATCAGCAAAATATGCGTTTTCTAAATATATCTTCCTTGAAACCAAGCTGTTTTTAAAGCTACTATTACAACACTTCATACCTCTATTACCAGTCTAAGAGTTCAGCAACAGTTCTTTAACCCAAACATGGTTTGCAATATGAGAGCTGTTGTGCAAGGGGGGGAAAGTTAAAGGAAGCATTACAAATGTATAAATTGCATGCATGTACAAAATGAAATGAGACAAGACATAGGAGTATAGATAACCAAACAAACATTATTAATAGGTCAGAAACAAGTCTGAAACTCTAGGCTTTATTGAAATCAACTAAATCTGCAATCACATGGTGATTCAACTTACTTACAAGTAGCCTGAACTATTCTGGCTGAGAAGTAGTGATTACTTCTTGCCAGTAGAGAAATTCTGGTGGGTGTTAAGTCCTTTTTGCATCATAACTCCCAAGACCTGGAACTCCAGGCACCCTCAAAAAGAATCTTTGAAGTTCTACAGATATGAATCTTGGAATCTTGGAATCATCTTAAAGTTGATTCCTATATTCACCTACCCAGTTGTGAACAGCCTGCCTCTATTTAATAAAATGCCTTCTTCCCGGGTGGTACATTCATGCCTTTTCCTCACAAAACAGGCAGGAAAAAAAAAAAGTGGAACTACAGAGTTGCAAGTTCTTATGTATACAAGCATCTTACAGAAAAAGTGAGGAGAGAGAGAGAGAAGAAAAAAGAAGGAAGGAAGGAAGGAAGGAAGGAAGGAAGGAAGGAAGGAAGGAAGGAAGGAAGGAAGGAAGGAAGGAAGGAAGGAAGGAAGGAAGGAAGAAATGACCCAACTGATCCCACCACTACTCTGCAGTTATATTCAGATATGTGTTTGAATATCTGTGGGCCCCATCTGCTTCTAAGATTCAAGCAAAGACCACTCTTGCACCATGTCCTTCAGAGACAGAACAGGAATACACACAGATTTCTCTAGATTGCTGCCAAATGTTTTTAAATGCTATTTCTACTGCAACACCTCTTTCACTTAAGCCAGGTGAAAGCTACAAGGTGTCACAATTTCCAGTTCCCAATAAATGTTAACGTGTTTATTTTCTTATGTAATTCTGCCCAGTAGATCTAAGTCACACATGGATTGTCAAATCTTGTTAGTTTATACGATGTATTAATATAGTCATTCAAACTCGTTAATTGTAAAATGACAAAGTTAATTATAATCAACCAAGATTGCACATTTTCTGCCAGTATGATTAAAAGAATTTGGAAAGAAGTAAGAGCAGCTTGTGATCTGACTCATATCCTTTTTTTCAAGTCCTATTCCACAGAAAATAATGTAGAGGCATTGATTCAAAAAATATCAAATTAATTGGATAAGAACTTAAATAGCAATATATTTGGTATATTTTATTTAACAGCTTTTAAGTTAGATACATATTTTCACATTTCACATTCTAAGGCATCCATCAGTTATATGTGTATTATTTTATTAGAAAGCATAAGGTTTCTATTATGATGATAATCATTAATATCAGTATTATGGATAATTAATGAAATATTGATACTATAGTACAACACCTTAACATGAAAGAATGTTACATTAACAAATATAGGATCTTGGCATCCAAAAATGTTTTTTCCACCATTTTATTGTTAAAGCTGAAAAAAAAATCTCACTTTACTGGCATACCTAAATCACTTGTATTCCTTTAATATATCACTCTAAAACCTTGTTCAAGATGGTAAACCACTTGTTTCACAATTATACCATTTCAGATTGTAGGCTGACATGACTAAATATTTCTCTATATAATGAAGTAACGTTTGCATATAAAAAACCATCTTGTCAGAAAAAAGCTTTGGCTAGAACTGTTCTCCCTGACATCTGGTGTCCCATGCAGAGGTTGATTTTTAAGATGAAAGAATATTTCACCAAGTAAATCTGTCCCTGAAAAATAAAATGGTACAGTTCAGATGTAGGTTTATCATCTCAATCAGAATCATGTTTAAGAACAATTGGCTTTTACCTTCATTATGAAGCTTGGCATTTTGATGCTAAATTTCTCCAACACAGTCATATAATGTAGTAGCAACCAACACAGGAATTCTATCAATTCTGTGGTGGATAATAATAATAATAATAATAATTATTATTATTATTATTACTATTATTATTATTATTATTATTATTATTATTATTATTTAAATTTATATGCCACCCAGCGACTCTCCATGTAGATATCCATGTGATGGCCACTCTTCAAAAACACTTTTGAACATATGGAACATATGCTCACAATGCTACTAGGTATGGGATACATAATTTCTGGAGCAGCACTGAGAGGCATCACATGGATGGAACAGAAGCCATCTCTGTTTCTTTAAAAGCAGTGGTGAGTATGGAAAAGGGCAGTGCAATGGAATCTAGGGAAAAGGGAACATTCTTCCGTTCTTTATTTTTTTAAATACTCCTTTGCCACAATGCTACTTAGATTAGCTTGACTGTAGCATGCCAGATAAGAACTCCTGTGTAATTGTGTAAAATCCACCCCCCCCCCCAAAAGTGTTCTGCCCTTTGCAGTGTCTTGCATCAAATGCCCACAATGCAATATGCCAACATGAATTTAAGACATATACACACACATTCTTGACTGGAAGTTACCAGCAAATACACTGAGTTCAATATATATTTAAAACTAGCTATGCATTTTATGCCGATGCATCTTCATAAGAATTTGCCAGATTTGTAAAACAATATGCACAACACCACTTACCTTTGGTCAGTCATACATCTCAGAATGTTGCAATGAAGTCCTCAAAACAAGGCTGAGAGTTGCAAAAAAGCATATGCTGGAGAAAAGCTAATAGCTAAATGTGCCTATCTATAAAAAGGTACTAAAAATATGCCAAATAACTAAGCATAGCTATGAGAGGAAACTGTAACATTTGTCTATTAGGTAAAGTTTTCATTCAGGCTTTTGGCTTCTTTAGAGTCCAAAATGATGTCAATATGATCACAACAATTGGAAAAAGGAAGAAAAGCAGAAATCAACAGACTGGTTCCCAACTTCTTCCAACATTCAGCAATGCAAATTGTGCCACCATACAGTTTTTGATGGAAGTCCTGTGAGACAGCAAAGCTAGGGAATTTATTCTTCCTTGGAGAAGAAATACAATCCTATTTCAACTGGCAAGTTGTGCTGTTGCCACTTTTGAAAAAAACAAACCAACCCAAGAAGCAGAAGCTACTATATTTAATGATAAGTGTAGAGTCCGCTCACAGGCATCACATTTTTCACTGCTTTACATCAGGGGAGTGCCAGCTGTTTCAGACCAAGGACTGGACTGGGCTTCTGGGTGCTAATGACATGTCCTACGGCATTTTCAACTTCAATATCGGTGTTTTGGAATACTGGGATTTTGAAAGTGGCTATTATGTTTTGGCTTAAGTCTTGGTTTTAAGGCTGATTTGATTTTCCTTCTTTCCTTGGTATTCCACCTTACATTAAGGATGAGAAGGGAGATGTGTGGCCTCCAGACGTTATTGATTTCTAATCCCCATCATACCCAGCCAGTGATCAGCAGTGGTCAGGATGATGAGAGTTGTAAACTAACAACATACATTCTCCACACTGAACTAATAGAATAGCCAGATTCACATAATATATTTGTGGCTATTAATACATACAGCAAGGATGGAACAACCAATATTTTTCTATATTTTTCCTCCCAGAATGCCTGAATGGATACTGTCCCCCATATAAAGAGCGAATGTGGTATAGTGGCTAAAGTGTTGAGATCCAGGTTCAAATCTACCTTCAGTTACAGCAGCTCATGGAGTGGCTTTGGCCTAGTCATTTTCAGCCCAGCCTACCTTAGAGGGTTGTTGTTATAGGAACAAAAATAGGAGGAGGGGGTACAAGATATCCTGCTCTAAGTGCATGGAGAAAAGCTGGGGTATAAATCAAATATTTCTGATTACATCTTTTCCTTCATCATTTGCTTCTAGATTATACTCTTATAACTCAAAAATTTAAACATCCATGAATTAAGAATCTGCCAACCCAGTACAATACAGAAGAGAGTGCAGGTCTGGAAAAGAGCCCAATAAGATAATAATGCAGAACTATTTTAGTTTTCAGTCTTAATCTTTGAATCCCTGAACCTTTAGTGGCTCCAAAGATCCCTATCTTTATGTAGCTGCAGAATCTGACATTTGTGACTGCTCCAAGAATCTCAGAAAATTCTGTTAATGCTAATGTTAATTTTGACCATTCAGAACAATTTTCAAGAACCTTGTTAGCTGACTCGCCCTGCATTGCATCAAGATTATTGGTATTTTGGCTTTAGTTGTTTATTTATTATATCAACTTATATGACCACCCAATTCACACTTGTGTCTTCCAGGGGGATAATTTAGGAATTAAAAAAAAACAAAAAACAAAATAAAACATCAGTTTAACCACAGAAAATTATTTATTTATTTATTTATTTATTTATTTATTTATTTATTATCTATTTATTTATTTATCAGTCAATCAATCAAATTTGTCACCACCCATCTCGCTGAACAACCCTGGGCAGTTTACAAAACAGTTAAAATGAATTAAAATTACAATCTACTATTAATAAATAGAAAATAAATGGATCTAGGAATAATTGGCAGTCACTCATCATTGTCAAGGCACTAGCCACCCCCAGCATTGGGTAAGGCTGTTATCACCCCACACAAGCTGGCAGAGCCAGGTCTTTAGTCCTTTCCAGAAGGCTGGTAGGGTAGGGGCCTGCTGCACCTCTGGGGGGAGAATGTTCCCAAAGGCGGAGGCAATGGCAGAGAAGGCTCTCCTCCTGGGCCCCTCCAGCCGACATTCTCTCACTGACAGGGTCCACAACATGCCCTCTCTGCCTGACCGGGTGGGACAGATTGATGTGACGGGGGTGAGACGGTCCCTCAGGTAACCTGGACCCATGGCATGTATGGCTTTAAAGGTGATAACCAACACTTTGAATTGGATCTGGAACCAGAGTGGGACCCAATGCAGCTCACGCAGTAAAGGTGTTATATGTGCCATTCTTGGATATAAATATAAGTCATGCCCAAGACCCATAACCTACTCCAACAAACAACAACAACAACAACAAAAACCACATAAAATAGGCTCACCTGATGTCCTGGCCCCATGTGTGGAGGAACATCCAGGTTTTTAATACTTTATGAAAAGCAAGCAGGGTTGGGGCCATACAAATCTTGGGTTTTGCTGTTCCAGAGGACAGACACCCTTCTCGGCTCCTGCTAGATGGCATTCTTTAATAAATGGGATCCAGAGCATGCCATCTCTGTCAGATCTAGTTGGAGGCAGTTGTTGTTGTTGTTGTTGTTGTTCAGTCGTTAAGTCGTGTCCGACTCTTTGTGACCCCATGAACCATATTGCGCCAGGCCTTCCTGTTCTTCACTGCCTCCCTGAGTTTGCTCAGTTTCATGCTCATTGCTTCAGTGATGCTATCTAACCATCTCATCCTCTGCCGTCCTCTTCTCCTTTTGCCTTCAATCTTTCCCAGCATCAGGGTCTTTTCCAAAGACTCCTCTCTTCGCATTAGGTGACCAAAGTATCTGAACTTGAGCTTCATTATCAATCCTTCCAATGAGCAATCAGGGTTGATTTCCTTTAAGATTGACTGGTTTGACCTCCTAGCAGTCCAGGGGACTCTCAAGAGTCTTCTCCAGCACCACAGTTCAAAGGCATCAATTCTTCGGCGCTCAGCCTTCTTTATGGTCCAGCTCTCACAGCCATACATCACTACTGGAAGTTGGAGGCAGGTGGTTCTGCAAATAACTGGGTCATATGCCATGAAGGGCATTGTAAGTGACACCCAGCACCTTGAATTGCCTACTGGGAACCAGTGCAGTTCAGAGAGGAGTGGTGTAACATGGGTGTATTGAAAGTGTGCCCATAACGACCTGTGCCATTGTGTTCTGGACCAGGTGCAGTTTCTAAGTGGCTTTTCAAGGCAGCACCGTATGGAGCACATTGCAGTAATCCACGTGGGAAATGGTCCACCCAGGAGCTGACTAAAGCCCGAGGGACTGTGAGCAGTGCCTCGTTCAGGAGACTTGCATGGCTGCTCAATCTGTTACATTTTTAGAGGGATAAATAAAACACAAAGCGTTTTTTAAATGTCACCAAAATCCAGGTTATCTTCCCCCCTATCGTAAAGGTCAGATTGTTTGGAGCCATTTTTCTAATGACTGAAACATACAGTTCTTTCAAAACAGCCTTTGACCACATTCACAACAACATCTGTGCAAAGCCAATCTAGCAGCCATTCTCCATCTCTTAAGAAACCAGTTCTTTCAAACCTCACAAAACTAGCCTCACATTTAAAGGCTCTCTTGTTTTGCAGATTGAATTGCTAGCACAGATGGGTTTGGATCTAATTCAAATACCTTTTCTTTTAAATATGACCTGATGGTACATTTACAGTACTAAAAGGATGGTCTAAAACATTGGTCCATTGGTCTTAACATCTTCATTCAATCACCAATCTGTCTGGATCAGACTATTACATTGTGTTATTCTACATCTCCAGTACAACAGTAGATTCTGCTAGTCAGTGTGGGTACATTCATGCCCTGGTAATGGCATGAATGGAGACATGTTATAACAATTCTGATCATAAATTTTGCAAGTGTTGTAGAGATAAGAAAGCTGAAAAATCTGTTTGGGGAAGGAAGATGCTGAAACACAACAGGAAAGAGTTTGTACAACATGAGACAATTCTATCTCTCTCATGCTACCTTCAACTCTGTTAAAAACTATCATCTATCTCCAGCCTTTGAAACAACTACAAAGAGATGTGTAAATGGAAATGCTGACAGCCTCTTTACACAAACACTATGAATAGTGCTGCTACAGTGATAGAAAACTATTGATTGTTGCCACTGTCCTCTCCAATTGACCAGTTCCTGAAAATCTCTGATAACACTCATCATTAGTTGTCAGTATTGGGCACTTTGGGAGAATATAAATGAATACAGCACTACTATCACCTGTTCTAATTGTCAGACAGAACAAATGCTGGGGATCTTTCCTATTGATTTGTAGATAATATTTCCTGTATCTTGAAAACTGTCAAGAACTTGAAATTCTTGAGTACAGAAAAGAATGTTCCTCTTACTAGATTCTAAATGCAGAAAGCAAAGAGGTTGGAAAAGTCAGCAGATTACTCCACCAACTTTTCTTTAATCAGAGACAGATAATGTACTGGACTTGATGCTCTGCTCAATAAACTAAGAAATTATTTCTTGCCTGCAGGTATTTCTGCCAAGTATGGTATTTCCTCTTGCCAAGTATGGCACAGTGCATTTTGTCACCTAACATGCCATGCACAGGAGCGAAAGGACATCCCCTGACAATGTATCATGGAGACTGCTGGGACATAATTTTCAATTCACAGACAACTTTGACATTTAAGAGATCCTAGAGTAATAATCAGAATAATTAGAGGATGTGTGGAGATGCTGAGCTGTTAGGAGAAATTATATGTAGTGGCTAAGAGCCAGAATAGTGTTGAATAGTCCCAAAGGATCTCAGGTTCAAGTCCTTGCTCAACCCAAAAAACCTCTGGGTGATTTTAAACAAGGCAGCAGCTCTCAGCCCAAGCTATCTCATGGCATTTTTGTTCTGAGGGTCAGATTTGGAGAAATTGCCATTAGAGCCATGTTGAGCTCTGAGGAGAAAGGCAGGACAGAAATCCAATAATAAACAAGCAACTAGAAGTATTAAATCATGACTTACTCAGTTCCAGGCAGGAGCAGCACATTTGTATAGTACATTCCACTTACCAACCTATTCCACCACTGATTCTCTTCCGGCTGCAGAAGATCATAGAGATTAAGCTGGTAGTCATTAGGCTGCCAAGAACTAAATAGTTGGGGCGAGGGGCAGGGAAGAGGCCCCAGAGATGCATTAGTGGTGTTGCTCTAGCTATTTAGAACTCCTCTACTGTCTGATAGGAGGGATATGTTCTACTTTTCAAAGCCCTCTGCTTGAAGGGCTGCTAGATAATGATAAGAGAGAGAGAGCCCAGAAAGATAGGGCAGTTACAGAAGTTGCCTGTCTTAATCTCAGGGCTGGATCCAATACTAGAAGTATTTGTGATGGGATCTGCCAGAGGTGTCCTGTCGCATATGCTGTGGCCTGCATCAGAATAGCCAGTTTTGTAAATTACTTGAGCCTAAACCTTGTGAGGCTTTGTGTACTAAAGTAAGCTTTGAACAGGGCTCAGAAAGCAAACAGCAGCAGATGTGACACTCTGGGGCAACTGTAATCTCAGGGTTGTCATTAAGGAAACACTCCACCAAGAATGAATTATAGTAATCCAACCCTGAAGTAATCAAAGCATACATACCCAATGCCAACTTTCTCTCCTCCCAATAAAGATACACTGGTTTATGAACTAACTCTGATAAAGCTCCACAGATGTTACTTAGTTTGTCCAGTGTCAAAGCTAGATCCAGGCAGACCTCCTAGACCATGAACCTGCTCCTTAAAGGAATATATAGCACCATCCAGAACAAGCCTATCATCTGAATACTGAAGCCCATCTCTTAGAATCAGCAACAACTCTGAATCATCCAAATTCAGTTTCAGCTTGTTCTACCACCCACACCCCCTTACACTCTGGAGGCAGGCAAAGACTGGATATTAATTATAATGAATGTAATATTTCTACCAAGTTTGAAGTAATTGGTTCAAAACAGGGTCAAGTAATTGGTTCAAAACAATTTATGACAGACTTCCAAACTTGTGTTGGAAACATAATTTAATCCCAGAAAGAGACTTTTCAAACTTGGGTAAAACAAAGACATTTGTGCATAGCCAATCTGGCAGCTGACAAGGAAAATGAAAGATCATTTTCTGTGATACTCCCAAAAACTCGTTTTATGTGAAGCTCTTCATAACTTAACCTTGCATGATCAATGATATTTCAGAAATCAGGAGTCTGGTATCACCTTTTCAAAATAACAAATTTTATTAAAAGTCATAAGCTTTTGTAAATGCAGCTCGCTTCATCAGATGTTCAGCTGTCAAGCTGAATTTCCCTCATACTTCCTTCTTTACTCTTGGCCTGAGTTTCACAAATAATGCTGTTTTAAATTAAATCCTTAAGAAAGATCACAGTAATTTCCCAAGTCCATGGTATTTATAGAATTTGCCAGCATTTATATAGCACTATAGTCATGTTTTTGGCATGGGAATAATAGTTCAGATTCTGTAGCTTATTTGACAATAGTGGAGAAACATAAAGGAAAATTTATGCTAGTATCAGTGAAATAAGTATATGTTTACTTCAATGCACTGACATTTTGCTGACACTAGCTGTGAGTGATGAAAGGATGATGTCACTAAATATTTTTATTGATTCCCTTTTGCTACACTGGTTGTATTGCACAAGAGTTTTCTAATACTGTTATGTTCTCAAGCCATTGTCAAAGTATTCATAGCTATGTTGAGGGAGAATGTCCTTCACTTTCTGCTGATTTCAGTTCAAAAGTCAATATGCTTTTGAATCAAGTTCAGCTACTGATGACTTCTGGAGACATTCAAGCAGTTTTCTTGGTCATAGTATGAAAATAGCTTGCCATTGCCATTTTCCAGGATGCTTCTTCAAATCTGTAGTCTAGCCTCCATCCTGGAGTTCCTGCATGGTCTCTCAGCCAAGTATTAATCAGGCCCATGGATACTTAACTTCCAAGGCTAGAAAAAGTCAGCCAGGAGTCTTTAGATTACAACATTCAGTAGGACTAACAGATCTAGGATGTCAGACTCTAGATGACCATTAGGTGGCAGCAAAGAGAAACCAAAACCTCTAAAACTGTGCTGCCATCTAATGGTTGCCTGGACTTTTGCAGCCAGATCTGGTAGCTGTAGCCAAGATAAGGCTCTAGTTCAACCCTGTGAAGCACTATTCTTAACTCAGAAGCTCAATATATTTCCCCCTTTTGTCACAAGCAGTGTGGGTTTCTATAAACAAACACTTCCGCACATACAAAACCTTCTGATGATTTTTTAAAAATTTAATCATACAAGAAATTGGTTCTTAGTTTCACTTTCAAATGATGCAGCTTTCAGCCAACCCAGATAAAGTGACAAAATGCTGTATCCCCCTCCCACTTCCCTTTATACCAATTGAACATGACTTGGATTTATAGCCTATCCTTTTAAGTGTATCTAAGTAAATTTGTGTTCTGTTTGGAAAATGAAATTTTGCTTCTAGTCTGTAAATGCACAGCAATTTCTGTCTTTCCCTCTCCCTCTCCTTACTATTAAAGTTAAGTAGGGGCATTAATTAGGTTTAGGTGGCAATTCCTCCAGCTGGCAGCATTGAGGGCCTGAGGTTGGAATTCTCTACTGGAAGTGGCTTATTTGCAGATGTTCTGGCTTTTACTTAGTTCATAGGCATAGCACTTTAAGAAGCTGTTAGCCAAAGGCTGTTATCAGATGTAGGTATCTGTCTTTGTTTCCTTCAGCAGGAAACAAAGGACACTGTGGTTAAGCTCTTTCTGTCTAGCACAAGAGTTAAGCGGAAGATCATTTCCCACCTGGCCCATCTAGTGGTTTTGCTTCCCTATGTAGGCCAAAGACCCATATGTAGGTCACAAAGAGCACCAAAGTTCATCATTAGCATAGTAAAAAACACACCCAGAGGTGGGACGCATAGTTACTTAAGTGCTCCCCTCAAGATGGAGAATAAGGAAGTTAGGTAGTTCCACATGGCAACTGCAAGAGAGCCCACCTAGGAGGTGTGACATGATCATGCTTGCCAGTGAGATTGTATCTAATGTTGTAGAGAATGCTATAAAATGTAGCCCACTGAACTGGGTGGGTGCACTTTTTGCTGGGCACAGCCCCTGTGTGCCTCTCTTTGAAAAGAGATGTACAGAAATAAAGAGATTCTCTTTCCCTCGACTCTGTGTGGACATTGGCTGTCTCACACCGAGTGAACGAACTTAGCCAGTCTTCTGGCCAGCAGCATAGGGTCTTCATAGATCTACCTTCAGAACATTGTTTCAGATCAGATGATCTCTTCCCTCTCTACATAAGGTCCCACAATGTGATGATGCTGTACCCACCTCATTCTACAGTGGCCTTCTCTGGACCTCATTCAGGATTACTTCAGGTGTCTTGACCAGGCTCTACTAGAACAGGCAAAAGCTTCAGCAGCCTTAAAGCTGCCTAGTGCCACATGGTACACCAGCCTTCATCTCTCCTTCTCTTTCCCTTCTTCTCCCTTTTACCAGCCCAGCCCATATTAAGCTTCTGGAATTTACTCTGAAAAACTGTAGAGACTCTTATTCTTTCCCTAGCAAAAGAATCTTTGTTAGACTGGGAAGAACACATGGCCAGATAGATGACAGTCCTTAGCTGCAACATTCTCTCATCCCCTTCCATCATTCTTAAACTTTGTTCCTAACAGAGATTCTATGTTTTCTACCTCCACTGGATTCCATAACCAAAACTATAGATACTGAGGAAAAGAACGGTTTTGTTTTAGAGGTTTATAATTCTGCAGCTTTCACATATACTTTAAGATGGCTGAAAAAGGAGTTAAAATTAATGCAAGTTAGGAGAAACAATAACAAATAGCAAATAAAGTAGGAGGGCGGTGATTAAAATCCCACAAAACAGCAATCAATCCATTCATCCATTAAAAGTGATTATAACAGCCATCATGTGGCATTACAATCTGAGAGGAGATTTCACCTTGTGGATAAACAACTATTTTAAAAAGGACAGATTTTGTTACTACCAAGAAAAAAACAACTCTCCAGCAGCCAAACAACCATCCAGATTAGGACAGCAGCAGAAAGCAGACCTAGCATCAGTTCCTCAGATGTCAGGTGTTCATATGTAAAATATCAAAAACATCCAAAGAAAATTACTTCTCCCTGAAGGAAAATCATTAAGTCCAGAATGTAAAATTACTTAACTACAACATTGACAGCAGCAGTAGCCTCCTCGGGGGTGTCACAAAATAGGCAATTATGGCAGCATGGTCAAAGCTCTCTCTCCCCTTCCCTTATCTGTGTAAAATATCAATACATGTACAAAAGGGATAGGGCTTGGATTGTGGTGCCATGGCTACCATATTGTCTGCCTTGATCCCCTGCCAACATGGCTGATGGGCCTTCAGAGTGTTAGAGGTTGAAGCGGTCTATGTGTGCATGTGAGCATCTCTCAGAATAGGAATACAATCTGAGCAATGTTTGGTGAAGCAGGTTTTATGAGGATAGCAGAAAGGAGTTTATTTACAGGAAATATGTTAGCAAATTGTTTTAATATCTGGAGATACTGCTTCAGTCAGATCATACTTCAAACATGGCTGTCACTTTATTCTTTATACAACAACCTGAAGAAGGAGGATATGACATCATATCATAGAGACTTAAATACAGAATAACTTTAAACACTGCCACCTACTGACAAAACCAAACTACACAGTATATTTGTGAGATGTTATTTGTTGCTTATATGACAATGTACACACACTAGTCTACCAAAATACAGTGGTACCTCAGTTCACTCTCCAACTCTGGTCGCGAACCGAATTGGTCGTGAACAGAATCAAATTTTCCCATAAGGTTCAATGTAAATACGGTTAATCCGTTCTGACCCCTCCGAATTTGGTCACCAACCGATTTTTGATCGCGTCCCGAATCAAATTTCCCCATAAGGTTCAATATAATTACAGTTAATCCATTCTGAACCATTTTTTTTTTTTTAAACCGCAAAAATATGACACAAAGTACAGCACGAAGACAGAGAACACTAACCTTGCTCGATGCGACTTCTGGCGTGGAGGACAGGAAGGCAGGTGGGGAGGCGGATATTGCTTGGAAGGAGAGTCCCCCTCCCTATAGGAAGCTGCGACCACATATCATGGGAGGGAAAATGGCCGCGGATCCTGTTCGTAACCCGATCCGGCGTTCGCGAACGGAGGCAAAATTTTGCGAACGGAGCTGTTCGTGAACTGAATTGTTCGTGAACAGAAGCGTTCGTGAACCGAGGTACCACTGTACATTATAGGGATAGGCTAAGCCTAGCACCTAGCTAGTGACATCCTACTAGGAGGAGGCTCAAAGAAGCATGTTTGTGTGGGCCTGGTAAGAAAGGCAGAAGCTGAAATCAGCAATTTCTTAAGCAAAGAACAGTCAGAGCGATAGACAATGAAAAGACACAAAGTAACTCCTTAAGTCTCCTTAGAGATATCTAGCCACCTCACACTGTCCCCTTGAAGTCAATAATTCATGAGGTGCTGAAGACTCAGTACCATTGGATTTGGACCTATAATTCAGAAAAGATCTTAAATGATCTTATCATGATGCCAAGTTACTATGGCTTTCAAATTCAAAGGCAGCATCAGTTTGATTCCAGAAGCAAACTGGCAGTCTACTTTGCAGTCTAGCTTTTAAATTAACCTGAAATATTTTTAAACTTAATTCTATGTCTGCAATGCAAATTGAGCATTAGACTCATTATAATCCTCAATACTGAAGAGTACAGTACAGTAAGTGCTTCTCTTTTTTCTCCAAAAAGTAAGCAGCAGTCAATATCAGAAATCCTTTTCAAGTTCAGCAAGATCAAACATTTATTTAATGTAATTAGAATGCTTTCCTATAATAGGATGGCAGAACCTTCAAACTACAGGCCTAAGTTCTGCATGCTGTAGCTTTGGCAAATTAAGAAGGAATGGCAATAAATCCCTACATCGGATGGATATATTATGGACAGATATTTTGGGGATCAACTGATTTATGAGGTTGACAAAAGATGCTGGGAATCATTGCACCAGCCTTATCCCCATTTAGGACTGAGATTAAAAAGAGCTGCCTGCCAGCAAGGCTGCTTAAATGGAGATGATGTGAGTATGCACATTAGTTGGTTACATGCTCTCCATCAGACATGAATTATTGACTGTGCTGACTGGGGAAAAGGCTGAGCTAGGTGGTGCAAGAATGGGGACAGAGTTAGGATTAAGGAAACAGCTACAACTATTGGGCCATATGAAACCTCAGGGAATCTGTTGAGAAGAAGCTACATTTCCCTCCACCAGGAAAGATAAACCAACAGTTTACAGCTTCCTGCCTTCCCCATTAGTAGTCAAAACTAATGGCTGAACCACATTATGAGCTTAAGCTTCTGGCAGGTCAACCAAGGACAGCAAGGAATAATAGGGCTCAAAAGAAGGAATCAGTTTATGCTCTGATATATATTTATTTACTATATTATGGATATCTGGAAGTCTTAGGAACCAGTGAGGCTTTTAGGAATCCTCATAAGTTTATGGAATCAAAACTATGAATAATGTCTCTTTCAACATCTCATTGTAGAGGAGGGCGGAGCTGGCGTCGCGGCGATACGGCGGGCGATCCTGGGCTCCCAGGATGGCAGCCGATATCTCCTCTCCCAGACGGTCCCGATGGACCTAAGCCGTCCCGTAGAGATGGCGAACGCAAAGGGCGCGTCCCGCGGATCTCAGGGACGCCGCAAGTCCCAGATCGATCCGGGGAGAAGCTCTTGAAGCCGGCGGAGGAGAGGCAGCCAAAAATGGCTGCGAAAGCCGGGACAGCTCCAAAGGAAGATGGAAGAGAAGGGTGTCAACTGGGTGAGATGGACTTTTACTATTCAACTATTCTTAGAGAACACCTTAAGTAACTTAAAGAGATTTTTAAAAGTGAAGAAAAGTGGATTAAGCGGCGAGATTGAACCCTATTAAAAAAAAAAGAAGGGGGAGAAAATTTTTCTTTTCAACTTTCCCTTTTTAGTGGAATTGACAAGATGTTTTTTTTTTAAAAAAAATATATTTTTAACTGGATTGGCTTTCTCTTTTAAATACTCAATAACTCTTTATTTTAAGCCTTTTTTAACTAAGATTTCTTTATTGTTATAAGAAATTTATATCTTTTTGACTTTGAAATGGGGAAAGTGGAGTTAAGAGAAAGTAAATGAAAGAAAGTTGCACTGCCATTTAGAGGCGCGACTTAGTGCTTTTTTTTTTCATTGTGACGCACGCTCAAAGACCCTGTGCTTTCTAAAAAGATAGTGGGATGTGCATGTTTATACAGGTGCCATCCGTAACTATAAACAAGAAAGTGGAGTTGAAAGCGACTTTGAAAACATTAAGATGGAAAGTTTGAGCCAGTCACAAGAGCCTTGATTAGTGGCAGTAGCTCTTTTTTCTGCTAGAAGCTCTGCTTTGCTCTCTATTCCCCCCTCAGTTGGATTTTTTTTAAAGAGGCTTAGCCTTTTCCTTCTTTTCCTTTTCTTTTTTATTTTTCCTTCTTTTTTTTCTCTCCTTTGCTTCTTTTTTTTCTTATTTTTGGCAAGAACAAAGATAAAGAATCCTTTGACTCAATGAAGGTTTATCAAGATAATAGACTATACGAGAAACACAATGCAGAAAAAGATCTTTAAACTATTGAGGATGACTATAAAAAATTGGAAGAAGAGCTGCAGAAATTCCCAAAAAATAAAAAGAAAAAAGATATTAAAGCTAAAATGGACTTAATTAAACATAAAACGGGATCATTGGAAAAGGAAGAAATAGTACAAGAAATCAGAAACATTAAACGGAATTATTGTGAGGCCTATAAACTGAGAATTAAAAGGGTTAATCAACTGATAAATGAAGAGAGACAGATTTGTTCTTGGCACTGAGGGTGAGAAAAAGATTATACAAGATTATAATGGAAAATCAGTACTAAGAGAATGTACAAAAAGAAGAAGTAAAACAATATTGAAAGAAACTATTGCAGATGTTTAAAGAGAAAATCAGGGGAATACAACAATGATGGAACTGACAGAAGCTTCCAAAAGCAGAATGTTCAAAAGGACACTTATTATTGCTTTCTCTTATCCAATAATATAGAAAAAGGGATGAATAGCCAGATATTTTGGGATATTGAATGAAAAGGGTGAACTCAAAATTATGCAAGCGCTGGAATAAAGTATAAATCTGAGATATATAGTTAAAAATTGTATAACATGTAGTGAAATCTGGTTAGAACTGTAACTTGGTTAGAATTGTAATTGATACTGTAACTGATATTGGTTAGAATTGTAACTCTTAAGAATTGGAAAAATTAAAAGTACTTATGCAGGAGGAAGTTATTCAAAATTATGGAATGTGCAGAGATGAGTTAAATTGAGATTTGAAATTAGAGTAAGAAGATAAGCAATTTTATATGACACGGGATTTGTTTTTATTAATGATTAGATGAGAAAATATAGTAATGTAATAGATTAGGAAATTTTATAATAGAAATTTGATATTAATTATTACATATATACACATATAATAGATAGATGGAGATGTATTACTAATCCTATTGAAAGTTAAAATTTTTTGTAATATATGATTTTATAGATTAGCTATGAATGATTAATAATTGTTAATTGATAAGTATACAAGTATATTTTGAATAGATGATATGAGAATTTAAGATTATGAAAGGGGCACCAACGAGTTTAACTGGTTGACACACGGTATAAAATGGAAGATGCTTTTTTATGCTTTTTTATGTTTTTGTTTGTTCATGTTTGTTTTGTGTTTGTTGTAAAAATAAAAAAAACATTATAAAAAAAAAAAAAAAAAACATCTCATTGTAAAGGAGAACTTTCTCAAGTTTGTGCCTTCTGCAGAGACTATAAAATGCTCTTTAAACTTTAACACTTTGGGCTAAAGATTTAGTAGAGGGACCCAAGAAGGTCTTTGATATTCTCCCCTACCTTCACCTCCATGGAGGGAAACAGGAAGTTTGAAAAAGGAAAAATCTGTTTTAAATGCAAACACACTGACCATTTACAAGTTGTGTCATATGCTTGCTTTTCAATCCCACTCAGTTCCTAAATCTCTCCATCCCTTCCCCCTTTTCTTTAACAATGTCATTATATTGTTCCATAACACTTCTTTGGAATTCATTATGAACCATTGTACAGACCTTGTATGAATTCATTATGAACCATACCACAAACCTTGTATGAAGTACTGTAAAGAATCCTATCCTTCTCATAACGTTAAATATTCCCCATGAAAATTCAGGTTAGCAGCTATTAAGAATTGTGAGTGATGGTGCTATGGTTTTATTTATTTATTTATTCCTCATATTTATACAGCCACCCATCTCACAGAACATGACAAAAGTCTCACAGATTGTCTACCTTACAGATTCCCAGTTGTCACTCACACACACACACACACACACACACACACACACTGCAAGCCATTCATCTCTGTATACAAATGGAAAAAGAGAAAATGAAAGGAGCAAAAGAACCAGAGCAAAGAAAAAGTGTAGAAAGACTGGAAGAGGGCAGTCAAATATGCATATGGGTCTGTTCTATTGCCTCCTATTTAATTATATTATATTAATTATATTTTGAAATTGGAAGTCATTAATCTAAGAGTTAAAAAGCAAAAGGTTACAGTACATGCTGCTAAGTGGGAGAGGCAGAAGATTTATCATGAACTTCTTTTCTGAGTGACAGGGTTGTGTCCTCTGCCCAACAGAGCTCTCTCTCTCCCTGACTTAGCACGAAATCCAAATCATCCTGTCCCCAGGACTGTAGGCTTTACAAAAATGTTGTCTAATTTGGTCCAGAGTGAGTGAATAATTGTGGGTGAAATGTCTCGAAGTAAGAAGACCCCAAATAACATGCAGGGGTGCTTGGCGAGATTATCAGAAGTAAAGACCATTCAATCAAGAGCTTCTGGGCAGATTGGAATAGGGAATATTGACTCAAATAGATTGACCTGTAGATTTAAAACTTTGAAGGAAACAAACATACATACACTGAAAAAAGTATCACTATAAACTGATTATTTGGAATTTAAAAGCATGCACTGAAAATGCAGGTGTTCGTTATGACTGTTAATAAGCTGGGATGCCAGATGGATCCCAGTTTTCACAAAAGTCAGGCTTCAGTAGTACAAAAGCATTCAAGAGCTGGCCTCTCATCATTATAGATGGAACGTTTTTAGAATGGAGTCTGTGCGACGAGAGCCATCATTGGAAAAGCTGATCTACCCAAGGTGAATTACTTAATCTAAATCAGTTTTAATATAGTGAGATCACCCAGTGAACTAGCTAGGAGAAATAAACTGGATGAAGCACAATAAATTGGTCCAACTGTATACCTGTCCTGAGCCAAATCTCCTCATTTTACCTATATATTCACAGGACCACCCTTTCTGATAAGTAGCAATAGATTTTCTTCAAACATGTGAGCTAAACCAATATTGACGCACATATCCAGAAAATAAAGTATCACATGCAGCATACAGTACTACCCTGAGTTTTTCATTTGTTTTCAAACATTATCATTTTCATACCTTAACGCAATCATTAAAATTATGTGTTGGTTCAGGTGAGGCTTCCACTTAATGGCACTATATCATTTAGATGATTCAGAAGCATCTCTTAGGTCTCCTTGTCCCATGCTGCTAGACAGTTCAAATTTCCTTTTATTGAAGACATAATTCAAGCTGCAAACGCCTAAAAGGAAAGCTCTGATGTATATATACACTAAAGCTTTTGGTATACCTATGGCACTATATAAATAATGAATATATTTACTTAAATTCAGCATTACTGAAGTACTAAAAATGACTTTGTGAACTGATAGGCAGTTTCTCTCCTGTTTGTATCATTATGAAATGCATTCACCTTCAGTATGCCCTGAACTAATCCTTGGTGTGACACATCTAATCTTCTTAGCAAGGCCATTTCAGAACTACCTAAGACAGTGCTGCCTTTGGCATTTTCTGAAATAATCTTGTGTGATTCATCAGCCGACCATAAAACAATATCATTTCATTAAAACTGCCCACTGCACAGAAGTGACAGATGTTTGGCCACAGTATGTTGATCCTGTTGGAAAGGAAGAAAGGAGGCCAACTTAGCACTTCTGTTTTTCCTACCTGAAATATATACAGGCATGTGTACGCTTACATACACTAAAGCCACTAAGGGAAATATTTTCAACTGTAAAGGAAAAAAATAAAATAAAATAATGAGCTACTGTGACTTGTTTTAATTGGGTTACATTGTTATGGGTGACTCAATGCATGTCTTGTCTCAATTAGATGCATTTACCACATGGAATTCACCTGCCATAATGGGAGTCTCCACAACTTCTGAAATCATGACCTAGAAGTGGTGATTTGTAGACTCTCAAAATAACAGTAGTTCTATTCAGAGATATCTTCTTATATTATTATATATTACATGTTATATGATGTGTGTGTGTGTGTTATTGCAGGGATGGACAACCACAAACTGCACATGGCTCTTAATACCCATTTGAGGTTTCCTTTCAAAGCACCCACAGAATGTACCACCAAAATTTGATGGCCAAACTACAGTAACTTTATAGCACCTTTTGCTATAAATGCTAGCTAAAGGCTAGAAAAATAGCATTTAGCCTTGACAAATCTTAGCCCACCTTTTTTGTTTCCACTTTAAGCCCCCAACACTCATTCCCCCAAAGCAAAATTCCTCCCTAGTAATATCACAAAACATACCATGGAGGGTCTCTGAAGCCCAAAAGAAAAATAATAAAAAAGAGTGGCTGCTAATTCCCTACCACCACCAGATTTGCTTGGCCCTATGTTTGGCAATGGTCAATACTTGGCCATACCCGTAACTAGGCTCCCAAATACTGTGTTGAAGTGGTAAGTATGAAAAGCTTTTTATGTACTTAATCCAGAGGCTTCCAGTCCTTAAGGGGTCTCTGGACTGGGCTCCTGTATCATCTGAAACTGGATAATTAATTTTCCTCATTGCTTTCAAGGGGGGGATTTCTTTAATAGCAAGATCTAGCAATAAGTAGGTCCTTTCCACCTCACACATCCCAAGACCACAGAACTTTGGAAGTTGTGGCACCATTGTTCATCTGTGATAGATGATAGACAGATAGACAGGCAGACAGATAGACAGGCAGACAGACAGACAGATTCATTCATTCTTTCTTTCTTTCTTTCTTTCCAGGGAACATCAACCATACAGATGTTACTAGTATCACAGATTAAAAAGGTTGTAGATAAACTCTACATAAACAGTGAATTATAGGTATTGCCCATGAATTGATGGCTCTAACTGTATTTCTACTACTTAGGCTAGACTTTAGGGTATTTCTTAGTTGCTTGCAATATTCTAAGCTTATTTTTCTCTTTGCTTGTTTGTGCAAAATACCTGATGCTTCCATGTTTCCCAAATACCTATAAGCTTGCTTAGGTGCTAATATCAGGCCCAGCCCAAGAACAACAGTGGAACAGTCCAGTTGAGTAAAGTTCCTTTATTTGCTTACACCTTATAGACAGAATCTGGCCAGACTAAATCTATACTACTGTACTGTACAAGTGGATATACCCTGGGAGTGTCTAGGGAGTGGCTATCCTGAACCTCTTTCTCTTCCCACACTTCCTCTGTGGATTGGGTTGTCTTTTGTCTCCTTTCCCTTCCTGGAATGCACCCCCTGCTGCCTGATAGCCTTGCTCTCTCACGTCACCCTCCTCTTTGTAGATACATTCCATCACACCTAGACCTTTGATGGTCATTTCGTTTATGAGCTGAAAACTTTCTTGTGAGTTACTGATTTTCTTTTTTTTTTTTTAACTTCAATGACTACATATGTATCAAATCCAGATTGCATTGCAATATCACTATTAAATATCTGAACAGTATTTCTTAATCATTCCAGTTCAGCTTTTGATTTGGCATATAATTTTAGGGTATCCATGTAAAAAGGATTTGGCTTTTTTTCACATTGCTTTGAAAATTGTTAGCCATGTTTTGCCATACTTGTTAATGGGATCATTACAGAATTGAATAATAAAGGTGATAATGAAACACCTTGAAAGATCCCCCTTTTTATTCTGAGGTCATTTAATTCATCATCATTAAGCATTATCTTTGTCTTCCACATTTTCATTGTCATTTCTACAGAACCTTGGATATTTTGATTGACGCCAAACATTTCCATGCTTTTCAAAATCCTGTTAGTGGAAAAGAGTCAAGTGCATTCTTGTAATCAATCCAAGCCACACTCGTCTTCATTTTGATTTTTTAATTATTGGTTTATCAATAAGTACTGATCTTTAATTCCTCATGAATTTTTGCCATTACCTTTTTCCTTGACAAAGAAGAGAATGTTCCTTCACACAAACATACACTGAATTTGCTATTATTCCAGTAAGCATTTTGAACATAGTAGGCAAAGTATTATCTGTCATTTTGAGGTGTGGCTCCTTTTTCACTGTCTTTCATTATTAAAAAGTTTATTCCAGTTGTCATTCAGTCTTCATTTGTTCTTTTCTTTAGTGCAATGTTAAACTGATCAGCTAACCATGCATGCAGGGTGGCTAGATATTTAAGCCAAATCCATGCAATTCATCAGTCTCAAGTGCACTCCAGTTCTTGATTTTCTTTGACTATTTCTGTACCATTTCTCTTGTTACATTTTCTATATTTTTCTCCTTTTAATTCATTTTTGTAGTGTAAATCCACTGTGCCCTTTGATGGCCAATCCCCCAGTTCTCTCTAGAAACATTACATTTCTTCATTGTCCGGTTTCAATATTTTTTTCCCCACTTTGATGGTGCTTAGAGCCAATAGTAGAACTGATCCTGATGTGTTCTAAATTGTCAATTTTGTTTGTATTGGCTTATATGAGCATCATAAAGGGGGCGCGGTGGCGCAGTGGCTTAATGACGCTGAAAGTTGCCGGCCAGAAATGGTCGACGCTTCAGCGGTTCGAGTCCAGCCTTCGCGTTAACAGGGTGAGCTCCTGTTTCCTCCCCAGTTCCTGTCAACCCAACAGTTTGAAAACTCACGTGAGTAGATAAATGGGTACTCTCACTCCAGTGGGAGGAAAAATGCTGGCGGCGCCTTGCAAAAAAGGAGTCGGGAGCAGTTGCCGGTAAGCGTGAAAAACCGTGCGCGCCCGAAAAGGGCGCGAAGCAATGGAAACCCCACCTCCTGCACTCGCCAGCTGGGCTCTGCTCTAGGAAGGAGGCACTGGCAAACCACTTCCGAAACACCCTGCCTTGAAAACTGCAAGGACTTGTCCAAGCAGTCACTGCAGAGTCGGTAACGACTGAGCGCAGATTAAAAAAAAATATATATGAGCATCATACTAATTGGTTTTTCCTGATAATGCCACATTCCTTGGTTTAGTTCTTGAATTTCAAGTATGATTTTGGTTCCAGTGTTGTTTAATTTTATAGGTTCAGCTTCAGCTGTTCAGCTTTCAGTTTTTTTAGTTTTACTAAAATTGCTCACATCTTTTCACATTTTTTTTCATATTCAATTCTAATCTAATTTTCCATTTAGGTTTACCCCTTTTCTTTACTTTTATTTGTTAATGTCATGTCCAAGTTCTTTAGTAATGATACAATCAATATATTAGTTGCCTTTTTCCTACCACAGGTTGATTTGAAATGATTTTCACTGCTTTGTTTATGTCCTAAAGTATGTCAGATAAGAGTCTTGTTTTTATTTACTTCAAGACAGACAGCCTCATTCTTGTTGTCAATTTTGAAAACTTTTTAATGACTTTTTCAGCTAATTCTTCTTGGCTTTTTGTTAGGTCTGATTGCTTATCTCCGCAAATTGCTACATTTTCTTGCCTAAGAAGAACATTGTCTTGTGAATTTTGATTCTCCTTTTCTGTTTCCACTGACAGATTGAGAGAGCCTTATCATGCATTTCCAACTGTGTTCCAATTGCTCGCTTTTTCCAGTTGCCCATTTGATTCCCCTTCCAATTCAACTTCTCTAAAGATGTTGGGCTTTGAGTCATCATTGATCCATCGTTGACTTTGTGCAATAATGGTTGAATCTGGGATCTTTCCAAATGTGGTGCATCCATTTTTGAAATCCACCTGCTGAGGGATTGGATTCAAAATGGCATTTTATAATCATCCTTTTCTTCAGAAGGAGACCAGGATTCCATTTTTGTTTGTCCTCCAGTTGCTTTGCAGTTCCTTGCTGGATCACCTAGCAGAGGGCTGCTGCATTGTCCCAGGTTACAGCACTTGCCTTTATTCTCCTCCCCTTCTTTTACATTTGCCACTGTCTAGAATTCGTTCCCTCCTTTTCAGAGTTGTTAAGGTTAGGAGGGGATAAAGTTATAGATGCTAAAGGTGCCTGTTTATTAATCGACTCTTCTCTTAACTAGAACACTTTAGCTATTTTGTTCCATAGGGGGCAATTCATTAAAAGTATTTATAAGCTGTATTTCTCCAGGTAAGAAATTCCTAGCTACTATTGGATTATGTTAATTAGGTTTATTTAGAGGGGTTACAAAATTGTTCTTAAAACATCTAGTTACTACAAACCCTCTTGCCTGAAGAAGATATTTAAATTGATAAACCATTTGTGCTTTATTAACAGAGTCAAAAGTTACCAGTGCTGTTGCTGTCACATCATTATCATACAATATTCCACCTTTACAGTATCATCTGAAACAAGTCTAAGGAGTGTGGAAGTTTGAAGTAGATGCACCAGATGCAATCCATCTGTGAGAGTAAGCCTCTAGGTTTTGGGAGGTTGATAAATGCCAGCTTAGCTTCATCACTTGCAAGTACAAGTGGTCCTCGTTTAACAACCACTCTTTCAGCAACTGTTCAAACTTACAATGGCATTGAATGAGTGGTAGTTATGATAGATCCTCATACTTATGGCCATCACAGCATCCCCACAGTTACATGATCATGATTTGTGACCTTCCCTGCTGGCTTCCCACAAGCAAAGTCAATGGGGAAGCTGGGAGGAAGTCAGAAGTCATGGTCACATGACATCCTTGCTTAACAATGGCAACCAGGACTGCTGGAACTGCCGTTGCTAAGTGGCATGGTCACGTAATTTTTCAGCTTACAATTTTGCTGCTTAACTATGGAGTTTCCAGTCCCAGTTAGCCTCATTAAGTGAGGACTACCTCTACCACCTTCTGCACGGAACTTCTCTATCAGTCCTCAGAAGAACAGAGTTTGTTGAACTATTTGTTAGATGATTTTGTTCATTTATAGAGTCCTCTGCAGTGATTGGACATTGCTGGATTAGAACACCTGTATTGGTCATTTCAACCTTATTAGAGACCTTATTTCCTTCATTAGGTACTTTATTTGCTTCTGACTTCTTTCTGGGTGGCTTTTGGGTTGGTCTGTTGTTTCTTTGGTCAGCTGTTCCCAAAAATTTAAATAGGTTATTATACTTAAGTTTAGAAGCCTGTTTGGAAATAGCAGTGCTCTTCCGGTTCTTACTTTTCCTTACTTGATTTTCCACTTATGCCTTCTTTTTCCTTCTCTTGGTTTTCATCTGGAGCTTTACTTTATTTTTTCTCTTATTTATAAAGTGACTCTGGGTTTGAGAATGATTGCATGTAGTGTATTATCATCAAGTACTGCATCTTTCTGTGGTCCAAACTCATTTGAAACTAATTTGGTAAGGATTGTCAGTAGATCATTTGAAGTAGATAGAAATTCCTTCAGTTGTAATAAATCAGATGACCACTTCATGGCAAACTTGTTAAAAGCCTCACGTTGTTCTCCCAAAGCTTGTATAATCTTTTGCAAACAGGAATCCTGTGAACCCCTCAAATCATTTGCCTCATTTCCTAATGAGGAATCCAAAACCTTATGGCTAGAAGGGGTTGAAGTTGCCTTGGTATGGGGCTTTATTGTTATAGATTGAGTTCTTATTGTACATGGTTGTACTGGAAATATGCTACTGTCCACACGTTTTTCTGTGGTCTCAGAGTTTAGCTGTCCCTCAGCAATAGCTATTTCTTCTGCAATATTTGCAATATTGGAGATCCTCTTATCTATAATGTTGGTAACATTCGTCCAAGAGCAATAAGGACCAAAAGACCGTTCACGCAGCATGTGGTTTTCCTTCCCATTTTCTTTCATGTCACTTCTGTGGTCACCAGAATTTATTGGGGTTACACCTCTGGAGAAAAAGTCAGCAATCCTTGATTGTTTTTGAGATTCAATGGACACATCAGTCTCTTCAGTTGCTAAGCACAGCCCCTTTGTTTGTAGCCCTCTCTAGTGAGGACCATTGTTTTGGTGTCTGAACATTTCCTTCATCAGCTCAGTTTATAAACATCTTTCAGTAAGTGCTTATAGACGCTCTACAAAGAGAGATCTATTATTTTAAAGGCACAGTGTGAAACTACAGATTCTCTCTTCGTAATATTTCTGGATGAAAACTGTCTAGTTTACACAACAAATTTCACAACCTTCCAATTTCTTTGTGTTCAGTTGTAATCTCCAAAGGGAGTGTTTAAAGCCCACACATATACATTCTGGTATAACCTTCAGTGTGCCAATACCCAGTACAATAACTAGGTTTATTTGAGGGGGTTTCAGCTCATTTGCAAGGCTTTCTATTTCTGTTACTTTGTCCTCCCCCTGAGCAACCCAGATAAAGTTTAATCAAGAATTAGCGTTAGAGACTATGCTCCAAAAAGAAGATAAATATAATTTAAGACTCAAAAGCTCACATAAACTCTGGCCTTCTCTTCCTCCACATCCCCCAACCTAGCAGAGGGAACCAAGCCTGATAGTCCACTTGACATCTGATGCCCAAGAGCCACAGTATCAGATGTGACCCTTGTTGACTCAAGCAATAACTGATCTGGTATGAAAATTGATTTTTTAATATTCATCACTGCAAATGGCTTATAGAACGCACATAGCCCAGGACATCAGCTTTTCAGTTTGTGTGATCCTTATGACAGGCTATTGTCAGCATTCCACTCAATATCATTTGACTACACAAGCCCTGCCACCAAGGGAAACTAGTATGGCAAGGATGGTAGTGATGATGCCAGGTGGGACAGATAGCTCAGCAGTCACCTGTAGATATGTCTGCAGACAAAATGATGATCACTGGCACCACATTTCCCTAATCTTTCCCCTCTGCTGGAAAAAACAGCTATGTGTGCCTCAGTTATAGTAAAAGATGCACTTACTAATAAAGTAAGATTTAATTTAACAGCATGTACTGTAGTCCTCTTCTGCATGCAGAATGATGGAGAAGCAGAATTTTGTCCTTCGCCTCAGACAGTAAAATGACTTGGGCTGTCTTGAGCATTCCCAGGGTTACCCAAATACTAGAGGAAACTACGGGAAAAAACAGCATGATAGGAGAGCCCTATGGTTTGTCCACACAAAGAAACTTAGGATCCCATCATTATTCTAGCACATCAGTGATAGGCATCTTGAGGACAAAACTGTTGTACTGACAAATTCTATTCTGATTCAAAGAGTATGAAAGACTTAAAAGCCTAATGACTCACTGGAGCTTTGATCTGGCACAATTCTAAGTCAAATGGTTCTCCAAAGGTATTAGAAAGAGAAGGTTTTCAATAAATCTTTAAATTATGTTTTCCTTCAAGTTTTTATACAGGGGTTATATACAGCAGACTAATTATAATATGTTGCAAATTCTTCTTATATCTTGCAAGCCAGAAGTAAAGGCTTTTTATTGCTCTTTTATGCAGCTGTTTCCCCATTCCTTTCAGCGCTGATGCAATAACTCTCCATTGTAATGTTCACTAATCTTTTGTCTTTTTATTGTTCTTTGATGCTAAAACAGGCTATAGAAAGCATAGACATATATTAGTTGTTGGTTTTCAAAAGCAAGTGGGGAAAATTGTTGCTTTATACTTTCCATCCTCATACAGCATGCATTAAGGAGGAAGAAAAAGCGAATGGCTGAAGGTGAATGGGAATGCTACAAAAAGAACTCTTTGAACACAAAGCAGGCAAAAAATGCACAATTGCAAGTCATTTTCTAGATGAGTCTAGAAAATGCAAAACAGATTCACTGGTTGAGAGTGGAGCTTCACATAAAAATGCACTGTAATTGAGTCCATCCACCTTGCTGCTAGTCATCCTTTTTTCCTTTTCCTGCCTTCTTTCCCAAACTTCTCAAGAGACCTAGGTCTTTGCATAATATATCCAAAATATGATAATTTAAGCCTGGTTATTTGTGCCTTGAATGAAAAATCTGGATCAATTTGCCCCATGATTCATTTGTTCTTTTTCTTGGCTGTCCACAGTATTCTCAGAAGTGTTCTCCAAGTTAAAAAATGTGAATATTTTTTCTATCCCACATCTTCAAAGTCCATCTTTCACTTCTATAGAATGTCACAGGGAAAAACCAATTGCCCACACAATAGGCATAGACACATCACAATATCTTAACATCTTTTACAAGGCTTTAATTGCTATTCTACCAAGTGCTAATCTGTGGTGTATTTCTTGACTGTTCCTTTGCTGTTGGTTGTCAGTCCTAAAAGCCAGAAGCTATCCACCACTTCAGTCTCTTCATTGTCAGTTATAAGGTTGGTTGCTGTACTTATTGTCACTGATTAAGTTTCTTATATTAAATCTTAGCCCTATTTTTTCACTGTGCTCCTTGATCCTCATTACTAAAATTTACAGTCCGTTTTTATTTTCAGGTATCACAGTAGTGTCATAGCACAGCATGGTTATTGACGTTTTGCCTCCAATTTTAAAATCACACTCATTTTCTACCAATCTAGCCTCCCTCAATATATATTCAGCATATAGACTGAATAAATAAAGGGAGAGTATACAGCCTTATCTCACTTCTTTGCAGAGCTGGAGCCAGTGTGTTTCACCATGTTGTGTTTGGACTGTGGTTTGGACCTATGTATAGATTTTGCATGAGAACAATGAGATGAGAAATTCCTATTTTCCTAAGGAAAATTCCACAGTTTGACATGATTGACAGAATTGAAGGCCTTTCTGTAATCAATGAAGCACATAATGACTTATTTTTTGGTATTCTCTGGCTTTCTCAATTATCCAGCATGCACCAGCAATAATATGTCTTGTTCTAGCTTTTTCTAAAGCCAATTTGAACATCTGACATTTTCCTTTCCAAGTGGCAGTAGTAAGAACTGTAAAATTGGTGTTAGATTAATTATGATTCATACTGAAAACCAAGGTCCTTAGAGAAGCTGAATTGGAAGGTGAAGTAAATGGACAATTAGAAAAATGGACAATTAAACCCCTGCAGAAATTATTGTTATTGTTGTTATTATATGTTTTTATTCATCAAAGAATAACACAGTACAAAGAAAAAGAATCACTTTTTTTATTGGTTTTCCTAGCTAAGAACCTAGGAATTATCCAAGTAATCTCATAAGATACAACATGTGCCCAGCAAAGTGGGGGCTTTGTAAATCCGTGGTTGATATAGCAGACATACACACACACACACATGCATGCTTGCACACACTCATACACAACTGTCTGTGCAGTAAGATTCACCCACAGGAAGATTAAGCTTTTCTTAATTGGCTTAGAGTCAAGTTGACATGGACCCAGCATAGGAGCAGTTGTAACCAATGGATGAACTCAGAGGAATTGGTGGGACTCATGAGGAACTTAGTCCACATAGAAAGATTTCGCCTTAGCCAGACAGATTACATTAGTAGGATACAAACAGCACAGAATATATAAGCAAATAGTTGCTATGCTTACTGTACACCGCGCTGCAAAACAGCTGCAAATGCTATAGTAGGTTGCTATGGAAATGCCACTATTATACACATGTGCAAAGGTAAATGTTTTGGGGATTTTCCATTTACTGAGAACTGTGTAAATGACCAGTTGTGGATTACCCAGTGCAATTGCACCATTTGAAAGGTCCTATGTGAAACTAACAATATAAGCTTGCTTGTATGTGTTCATGGGGTCTTTCACCTGGGAATTTTACTTAACATGTCCTTGCAGACTCTTAGTAAAGTTTTGGAGACTTTTAATCTGTATCCTGACTTAGTGGCAGAGAAGGAAGAGGGGTGCTGGGGCGGGGTGTTTCTCAGGCTATTTCTCTCACACAGCTTAAGCAATTAGTGTGGCTATGCCTTTGGCTTCTTCCATTTTCTCTTCCTGAAATTCCCTTTCCTTCTCTTTCTCCTGTTTCCTCCTGCTCCTCATCCTTTTCTCTCTGCCTCTCTCTTTTTCTCTCCCTGGGATTTTGAAAGTCAGCTGAGGGACACACAAAACCAATCCAAAGGCCACATTACTAATTTATTTATATATGTATTTACTTCTGGATTTAAACCTTACCTTTCTGAAAACAAATTGCTGTCATGGTGGCAAGAGATGCATGCCAGTCCTCTTTCACATTATCTTAAGTTTCTTGATTTGTGTAATAATTGCATCAAAAAGCCATTGCATTGCATCCAAGATTAGCTTTGGACTAGCACACCATGTTGGGTTAGCACATTTTTAAAAACTCACATCTTATCACTCTCTCTTAATTGTTTTCAAGACTATTAAGAGTATAGTTCTTGCATGAAATTTTATTTGAGCATTAAAAATTAACTTATTATTATGCACAGTATTTTAGCAGCTACACACACTCAAGTAACCTTTAGCTGAGTGTTAATTATAAATAGCTTTGTCTACTGGGGGAAAATGGAACCAAATTAACCAACTTTTAAGCGTCTACCAGGAACTGAAGTAGCCATAAACAATAGGAAAGAATAAAGATATATTTTGAATATTAAGAACTTTTTTTACAAGCAATAAAGCTACAATAATAAAAATAAGCACAGACCAAATTCCACCCTTTTTCTGTATAATCTAGGTTCACATATTTACAGGAGAGCATAAAGTTGTATAGAGCTAGTCCCTTCACAGTAAGGCCTCTCATTTAGCTGCAGCTGTCAGAAACATCTGCCTTGCAGTTTACTATCCAGGATGAGTGGAAATGATAATGGTACTGCAGGAGATGATCGATTTCCTTGCAATGAACTTCCTTTCATTCCATGCAAAGTTCAGGAAATATTTAATTTTTAATTGAGAATACAAGACGAATTCAAATATTCATTGCTCAACTGTACGCCATCACCAGTAGCAGAATTTTTAAAAATTGGATCATACCACAAGAAATATATTTAAAACATAACTTAATAACATAATCCATTGATATGTCCAACATGCAATCAACATTTATTTTATTTTATTAGATTTAGAGGACCACCCGACTCCCAATTGACTCTGGGTGGCTTACATAATTAAACAAAAGGAAAATATTAAAAGAATATATGCACCTAGATAAAACATACACTACACGACAAAAAATCAGTCACAGGCTCAACAACCAACCTAACCCCAGGCCTGGGAACACAACCATGTTTTCAAAGACTTGCAGAAGTTGGAAATGTTATTTAACTTTCCAAGCTACCTAAGAATGCATGCATGCCTGATAACTAATTTTAAAAACGAATGGTTTGTTCTGAATTGTATTCTTCAATCTATATGTGTGTGAAGACAGAAAAAGTCCTATAAAATGCCAATTAATTCCACAGTTTATTATTACAAATACATGCATTGTAAGATCATTTTCTCCTGACTTGGTTTTTGGAAAAAAATAGAGTTCAAATCTTACATGAATGCTCCAGAATTCTGCAGGGCCAATACCAAGACTGCATCATCAACTGGTTATTGATTTACTATGTTGGTTTACTGATTTGTTGTATTGTGTTTTGATTTTAATTGTGCACTTTCATGAGTCATTGGAGAGTATGGTGTTATAAAAATAGAGTAAATAGATGCATAAACAGAAAAGGGGCCACTACAAGTGCCGTTGTTTAAATATAGTTCTATTTTATAATTTGAGGCTGTTTTACATTTGTACTATACACCGGTTTGATACGTGTTTGGTATGGGAAATAATATCTAAATTGTCTAAATAAATATGCATATACAATATTATAGATGTGTGTGACTGTATGCTATAAACAGTCATAATGCAGAAAGAGCAAAAAGCCTTGATGTTTCCACTTCTCATTATTCACATTGTCTTGTGAAGTATTTGTATTTACCTGAACCTATTAGGGTCCTTTGAAGGAAAGGAAGAACCAAATAAATAACCTTCTTGGTGCTTGAGAGAAAAATTGCTTTCTGATCTCTCCCATATTTTTGTTTACTTTTAGTGGCTGCAAACAAGAGATCTAAGATACATTACAATAAAAAGAAATGGAGCCAGGATATATATTATTTAAGATGTAATACCCAGTACCTATTTGAGAAAAATAGCCCAAATCCTTGATTCCATACTTCTTACTCACCACAATTCTGGGTAACAATTTTTTTTAAAACCCACATCTAATGTTGCCTAACTTTGATGCCTCCCAATTTCTGTCATTGTGCTGCCCCAACCCCAAACAAGGCATTTTCCCCTAGAGGTTCATGAAAGCACAATAAAGATGGACAGATATCCTATTCAGCATTTTATTCTGAGTGTTTACACCAGCAATAGCAATTATGATGATGACATGCTTTTACCAAGGTTTGGCACAATTCAGAAAAACACAGTAATTACAAAATCAATACAATGAAATTAGGTCACAACTTAACAGCCAAACCAGTTAACAAATATTAACACTAAGACAAACTACAACCTCCATGCTTATTTAAAGCAATGCCCAAGTATGTATACATCCATTGTTAAAAATAAACCAAGTATTAACCTAGAAATGAGAATAGGGTGGATAACCGGACCCTACATGACCCACCTAACAAATAAAAAGTCTTTAATCCATTTTAAAGTCCATCAAACTTTCACAGAGATGAAGGGAACATGGGAGTTGATTCCAGAGTCAGATTTTGACCCTGAGTCAAGGAACAAAAGGAAGGTCCTGCTCAGAGAAATGTTAGGTGATAACAGGATTATTGAAAGAAATAGCAGCAGACTAATACTGGGGGAGGGGGACTCTAAATATCAGCACCAGAACTTTAAACTGGGCTCTTGGCTCTTCTTCGAATCCTCATCTTGTATGTGATTTGATGAGATGAGCAGAGTAGAGTAGAAGCCACTCCTATTATAATTTCCTATGTACTTGCAGAATGGATAGAAATAGATATTTAGGTCCCTATAGCACCATAGCATGATAGAAATAATAATCTGGGAGACCACTTACACCTAGACAAAGTCCAGCAGAAGTATAATATGGGAAGTATGCTTCCATAATCAAAAGTGTGGCTTCAAAAGAATATGCATTTAGGTGGAACTGAAATGTTTTTTTTTTTTCTATATCTTGTCACACATATCAGACACTGTTGAGGTGCTCTGTCAGAGGAACCAGAATGTCACTTGCTTTAGTTAGTTTTTAATTATATAATAATATATAGAAGTGCTCCCCTAAATGAACCTCTAGACACCAGTGTCCTCAATTTTTATTGCCCAGGCTGATGTGTCCTTGTCAGTTGTCCACTACCAGCAAATGACACTATTATACTCTATTTGCACACAATGACCAGAAGATTTGGGGGGTGACAAAATCCCATAAAATTAACTCCAGAATTCTTTGTTATCACATATTTCAGTGTCAGCATGATCAATATACATTCTAGTATATTTCTGCTGGAAGATCATAAAGTTATGTCAGAGAGGCTTGAATATGAATGTCACTGGATTTTGATCTTCACACTCCAACTGTTCTTCAGGGCATGAGTTTGCTAGCTGGCCTTTACTCCAAGTCCTCCAACACATGGAAGTTGGATTTTAATATCTTGTTTTGTTTGTTTTTAATTACAGAGGTTGTTTAATGAAAATGTAAACCAACGATGCATAGATTCACCTGATTGCCTTGGATAAGTTAAGTGCTGAATAATACGTGTCCATACACAAGGTCAGACATTCTTATTGAGAAGCTATAATTTATTTCAAAAAGTCAACATTATAAACTTGGAGGTCAAAAAACACTGAAAACATTTAACCAGCAATCATTTATTACCCTTAGATCAGCATTAGATAATCCCAGGTCAGGGTCATTAATATATTTGGGAGGGCTGCATTTATTACTAGCAATAGGAACACTGAGAGAGCATTTGTGCATAAATCTATCACCTTAAGACTGGTGAACTTGGTATCCACCCATATTCAGTAGCACATCTTAAAAATAAATAATGTGTAGTCCCAGTACAGTCACAATCTGCATTGCCTGTCAATATGGATCTCCTTTATCTGCTTAAAGTACAAACACTGTTTATATTTTTGCTGCTTTTTTCCTCTGTAAAGGAAATGTAAAGAAATGTAATATTTAGAAATCACAGCAATCCCAGTTCCCTAGCCCTCAGATCTATCTCTCTGAGTGAGATCAATATTATCCAACTTATCAACTCTTGATTTAATGAGACACGGGCTTGACGGAAAAAGGAATATGTATTATTGAAAACACACTCTTAAGCATTAGCTGAAAATTAGTGATATTTCTGTTTAATTGTATTACGAGACTTATCCATATATGCATCTTCGTAACCCACTCTAAGAAATTAAGTAATGTAAGTCTAAATGAAAATACTGAGGGTGCTAATTATGTCACTATGAACAGAATTTATAGCAGCCTAATAGACTTTTTCTTTCCCACAGCATCTAGCTTGAAAACCTAATGAACTATGAATCATGCATACTTTTCACTGAGTGAAAGACATTTCAAAAATGTGTTATCAAGAGTAAATCAAAAGGTGCACATTTAGCAATTGGAGAGTATATCATCTGAATATTTATTTAAAAGTTTTATTTTTCAGACGCCTTGTCATTAAACTAATTCTGTTTTTTGATATCAGGAATCAGGAAGTTTAAGATAGCTGTCTGAAAAGTAAAGCTGTCAGTTTATATTAAGAAACAGAAGAATAAGGATGAATATACATGATGAAAATTAACAGCTCCTATGAAGAACTCAACTTGGAACCCAATAGTATCTGCAGTACTTAACTGGCATTGAACTCCAAATCTCCACCTTTGATTTTGACACAGTTCTGTGTCAAAAGCTTTTATAAGCAAAATGGTATGCCTCTATATCAGAAAAGCCCACAGAGGAAATAAGCCTATAGCTGGGGACAGCAAACCCACTGCCATTTTCTTCCCTAAATTTCAAGGAGTCTTAAAAGGATCAGATAAATTTCCCTTTACTTGTTTTTAGGATCCCTCTAAACTTTTAAGTTGGCTAAAAGCCTGAGAGGAAGATGACACCCAATAAAACTCTAAATCCCTCACTGGAAAAGTTATTAATTTCTCAGAGA
Organism: Python bivittatus; assembly: GCF_059951505.1. NCBI lineage: Eukaryota > Metazoa > Chordata > Lepidosauria > Squamata > Pythonidae > Python > Python bivittatus. The sequence continues at coordinate 30,538,170 of NW_028277035.1, forward strand.
TGAAAATGTAAAAAGCAGTAGAAATTGATTATTACAATTAGGTTGCTCAGGATCTCATCACCACAAAATCAAGTAGCCCAACTGGGCCAAACTGTTATGCCACTCTTTTCAACTCTAATAGTAATAAATCACAAAAGGGCAGTGCTTTGGAAGAAAGAAGTCTCAGGACTGGATTAATCATGAAGAACTGGCTGATCTGATTCTGGAAGTTATAGATTTTCCTTCATTATACCAAGAATTATTATATCATCAATCATGGAAGTGATGTGGTATGCATTTTACTGGTACTGAACTGAAATATCCCCAAAGGTTTTGCAGGTTTACTAGAAGATAAAGTCATGTATAGCTGCTCTGATTTAGATGCCAGTTGGGCACGATCCATTAAGACAAGCCTTATGCTGCTATCTAGGATTCATCTGATCTTGTGGAGCCAGACAATGAAGGAGCGTCTGTAGTCTGAATTCTGCTACCTACAAGCTAGATCCATGCCCCTCCTGGTTATTTGGATATCTTGGGGAGTGTGAGCAGCTGGCTATAGGAGGAAGTCAATGCCTGTCTTGGGGACAGCAAATTGCCACATGCCTTAGACAGTAGTGTGTCCTTTCCTGAAGAGGCCCTCCCTGGACTTCACTGTTTTTGATAACTTTCATCCAGTTTCTAATCATCTCCCTTCCTCATGATGATAGGTAAGAAGGTGAGAGCAAATCAGCTATAGTAGATCTTAGATGAAACAGATTTTCTTGAGTTTTTGCAGTCAGGCTTCAGACCTTATTGGACATAAACAGCATTGGTTGCTGTAGTCAATGATTTCCAGTAGGACCTTGAGGAGTGGGAGTGTGCTCTTCCTATGAGATCTCTCAGAAGTGTTCAGTGCTATCAACCATGGTATCCTTCTAGATTGCCTGCAGCAACTGAGAACTCAGGGCACCATTTTGAAGGGATTCTATTTCAACCTCAGGAGATGTTTCCAATCAGTGGTCATGGGGGAGGACAGTGATTGATCCTTGGACTCATGACTCAAGCTTCAACAGCAGGTAGAAACCACAGCTGGGGAGCCTTCACTCAGATTCAGCTGGTATGCCAGGTACAACCCTATCTGGACCAACATACCCTGGCAACAGTAACTCATGCCCTGACCATCACCCAGCTGGACTTCTGCAATTTATGTAAGGCTGCCTTTGGAGATGATCTAGAAACTAAGTTGATATAAAATGTGATGGCTAGACTCCTGACAGGTCAACCCCATCAAGTAAGAGTAGCACATTTTGTAATCACTGCATTGCTTGCCAATAGGTTTCTGGGGCCACTTCAAAGTGCTGGTTATCACCTTTAAAGTCTGTGGTGGTATAGCACCACAGTATATCATGCAGTGTTTTGCCAAAATCAAATCTCCCTATTCAGTCATTTGATGGGAACATTTGCAGGTCCCTACTCCTCATGAAGTTTATAGGATGTAGATCAGGCAACAGGCTGTCTCAGTGGTGGTCCCCAGTTTATGGAACACTCTCCTCCTACCCTGGAAAATACCTCCTACGATATTTTGTAATCACTGCATTGCTTGCCAATAGGTTTCTGGGGCCACTTCAAAGTGCTGGTTATCACCTTTAAAGTCTGTGGTGGTGTAGCACCACAGTATATCATGCAGTGTTTTGCCAAAATCAAATCTCCCTATTCAGTCATTTGATGGGAACATTTGCAGGTCCCTACTCCTCATGAGGTTTATAGGATGTAGATCAGGCAACAGGCTGTCTCAGTGGTGGTCCCCAGTTTATGGAACACTCTCCTCCTACCCTGGAAATGTGGATGGCTCCTACTCTACAAGTATTCTAAAAACAAGCCAAAGTAGCCCTGTTCCAGGGGGAGGTGGTCCTGGAGATTTGATGCACCATGGTTTCTTATTGATGATTTCTGTTATTTACATTTGCTTTTATAACATTTTGTATTTTGTTGTATCTCATCCAGAGTCCATTTACCCAGAATAAAGCAAAGAATAAAATACTTCAATACAAATATAGGAGCATTTGGGGCAGAATCTGCCAGACTCTTTCTAAAATGTGACCTTTTTTTTTTCAAGAGAAGCACAAAAGACCCGTAGCTTCCAACAAAGCATTGTTAAAGCAGAAGCTTTTCTAGTTACCTCTGCAGTAGACCAAATCTGCCTATGTTCTATCTCTATGCTGTGAAATGTACACAATTCAGTTCATCCTGTGTTATGCATGCATACCAATAGCATAAGTAGACAAGCTGTTAGCAAGGAAAACTGGGGGGATGAAATGTATATCTCATATTTACAGTATTTGCTACATCATTGGAACTTAATTGCATTTTATCCATGCTTAGCACTTACCATTGGCCACACCCACACAAACTTTTTTTTAAAAAACTTGCTTGTTTGTTCATTTTATCCCATCTTTCTGCCCAGAAGTCATTTCAAGACAACTTGAACATTAAACATTAACAATAAACATTAAACATAAACAGAGTCATTGTTAAAATTAATTCAAAGTGAAAATGTCTAGCTGAAGACTAATAGTGGAAAGAACAGGGGCTGGTGATGTGCTCTCCATAATGTGGAAACCCACATAATAACTTTGGCATAAAGTTCATCAGAAGCCATTCTGAATTTTGAGGATTATTCCTACCACAAATTGGTAGGATTCCTACCACAAATTTTGAGGATTATTCCTACTGAAAACCAAAGGAAAGGAAGATTAACTCTCCTCTTCCCATGAAAAAATAGCATTCTGAAAAATTATTCTGAAGTTTTGTTTAAAAAGACAGAGCTAAGTTTGGAGTTCTCAGCTGTCCCAACTTCCAAGAAAGCCAAAGCCCTCCTGTGCGAGCAGAAGAAAGGAATGGTGTCCCATTCTTTCTGTTCCTGCTGTTGGGGCAATAACTTGGTTCTGCCATCTGCAAGGGACTTATTCCCTGCCCATGTTAGGAACATGAAGAGTAGGGGGACTTTGGGGGTTGGTGGGTGCAGACCATCTCCTGATCAATTCATGCTGCCTTCTTGATCCTCAGAAAATTCTCCTCTCCCAACATTACAGTTGCGATACTATGATGGGAAGGAAAGAATTGCAGGTATTTTCTCAAGGACAGCAGGGAGGGAAGGAGTCAAGGTCCTTCTTCAAAGTCAGAGCGCTCTCTCTCACTCTTTATTTTCCAGAGTTCAATTTTTTTAAAAATCCAGTGGCACATAAGATGCTTCTTTCCATGGTACAAATGGTAAGAATGCATGAAGACAGTTAGTTAGTTAGTTAGTTAGCTAGTTAGTTGTTAGTTGATTTATATTCTGCCTTTCTTCAGAATCGCAAGATTCTCCCTCACTTTTCCCCACAGAACTCTCAAAGAAGGTAGGGCTGAGAGAGAGAAAGTGGCACAGAGTTACCCCATTAGCTTCAGTAGCTCTGGGTGGAAAACCATAACTGCAAGACAAAAGTCATCAGATCTAGATCTTTTTTCCTGTTAGCTGGTTTGCCTTGTCTTACCTTTGTTCCCCTTAGTTTTAATTTCTCAGTCCCCCTTTCCTTTATTTACACCGCCCGCGGGTACTGCTTCTTATTATTTGTAATACATTGTGTTACCTTTACTCCATAATGCACTAATATAGCCTAGTTCTATTGCTACCTTCTCCTATTAAAATCCAAACTCTAACCACGCATATTAGCTCCACACTGAAAACTTTTTGATCAAAATACTAGAAATGGAACATTACTTCAAAGGAAATGACAAGCAGCTTCCATTTCTAGAACTCTATGGCATGACAAGTTAAGAATAGTTATGATGCTGAAACTGAGAACTGCAAAAGTTCAGAAATAAATTTCCTCCATTTAAAAACTTCATTACAGGTCAAACCTGGCTTTTAATGGGCTTATCTAATGGCTTATTATTTAAAAGGACCAGGACAGAAAGAAGTTGTGCAATTCCAAAGTCACACCTTCCATCCCAAGTAGATGTTCAAAAGATTGATGGCTAGCATGCTCCTGATTTTGTTGTCATCATTTACCCACTGAATCATCCACCCGGTATGTTGTAAAATTCATCACAGACAAATTTGCAGGAATATTTTTACAAACAAAACACCCAGATTAGGATGTGGCTCTCAGAAGAACTATTTTGCATATGCATTTCACAAATGTTCCTGGCAATGTTTTATCTGATTAATCCTTTTTCCCCTTAATTTTAATATTATGTTAAAATTAAGTTTTAAATTAACACTCATTTTTACTGCATATTAATAGTAACTGTAAAAAGATATGTTTAATATGCCAGTCTGTTAAATACATACATTATTTCTAGCACTTAGATGGGTTAGAACATTCCTCAAAGACCTGTTCAAAACCAGCCATCTAATGTTTTATATTATATTATATTATATTATATTATGTTATGTTATGTTATGTTATGTTATGTTATGTTATGTTATGTTATGTTATGTTACGTTACGTTACGTTATATAATAAATATAATATGATTATAATATAATATAATATAATATAATATAATATAATATAATATAATATTATATTATATTATATTATATTATATTATATTATATTATATTATATTATATTATATTATAATCATATTATATTTATTATATATAAATAAAAGTAATGGCCAAAGGGGAAAGTCAAGTAAAGGAGAAAACTCAAGTAGAAAGTCAAGGCCAAAGTGGTCCCAGTGGTGGTAGGAGCACTCGGGGCTGTGACTCCTAAACTGGGAGAGTGGCTCCAACAGATCCCAGGAACAACCTCAGAGCTCTCTATCCAGAAGAGCACAGTGCTAGGAACAGCTCAGATACTGCGCAGAACCCTCAAACTCCCAGGCCTTGAGACTGAGGAAGACACACACCACCCATAGGGGTGAAGGGGGATTTTTTAAAAATGTTATATAATCTTATAATGTTATATAATGTTAATAATCTAATTAATGTTGATGGGGGCAAGAACTGTTTACAAAGTGTGGTCAGAATTGATTGCCTTGGTGATTCACATTATCTCCAGCCCCAAATCTCTGTAATCTCGGAAACCAGATTTATTAACTAGTTTTGTTGTTCTTCAGCTCCATTTGATTATTGGACTTCTACAATATTATTCAATTAGAAGTAGCAGAAAAAAATCCCACTTTTGAGAACACCTAATTTATTCCATCTCTGCCAACACTATCTTAAAGACCTTTTGTCAGGTACTTTCCAAAACATGTAACCACCACATTTTAAAGACTCATGCAACTACTTTTCCTTTTGCAAGATATATGCTGAAAAGCATATAATTCTCTGAAGATTTCTTTGAATTCATGAAGTGGCTGAGATTTATTTTTGTTTTTGTTTAACTAGCAGTGTGTTTTCACTATGTTTCACCTTCTTCTATCCTTAATGGAGAGGTGAATCAAAACATATTCAGTGTCCAATGTATCCTTCTTTTGACAATCACCTTGTGTTAATTGTGTTGTGTTGCCAATCATATGTTGCTCAGTAAAACACATATAATTGACTGGTTTTGTTCCAGCTCTTGCAATTGCCTCCTTTTATGTGCTGACTTGGGAACAATTGCAGTTCCCATTGCTTCGGAGAATCAAAATCTCCCATTGAATAAGCACTGCCTTGTTCAGGATGCAGATTGAGGGAAGGAAAAAAGAAAATTACAGCACTGTAAATGTGTGCTAAAGGTGGTTGGTTTGTAAGCCATGATTAAAGTTTTGCTGATAATAATAACAACAACAAAAAGGAAGTGGGCAGTGTCGGAATTTTTCAAATCACTTAGTGTTAGCACTGTCACACAATCAGCCTATTATAGAGATAAAATTGCAGTACTATGCTGTTTTTCTGCACAATTAGTCTAAGGAAGTATGCTTTATTTTTTGTATCCAGACAGTTAGCAGCCTGCCTGGGTGGCGAAATTGCTTAAAGGCCATCACATCAATCTTATTTAACAATACCAGAAAAATCACTATCATATAGTGTGATTTATTTGAAAATTTATAAATAGACCACTTCTATTTGGACCAAAATCACAGAATGCTGCATGTCTTCTCCTTTCTTTGTGAATGCTATCCACGAAGATGGAATAGCATTGTGAGAGAATGTGCTATAGAGTAACTTCATCTAACTTCCTAACTTCTCAATACACAAGTATAGAATGTGGTTTATCCAGAACTTTGACTAGCATCAGCTTCCAGGAGTTATACACAGAAAGTTGGAAGAGGAAATGACAGTTTTTCTGTTTAATACAATGGAGATTCTCCAGAGACTGGAGGTATTGATTCAGGACAACGCCAAATGTTTTTTGAGAACAGAAGAGGAGCCAAAAAAACCAGGAATGGCCACCAGAGTTGGAAGACTGGATCATCTTCACATGATTTGGTTTAATGAACCTCCAGTCCCAATGTTTCTACTAACTGAAGTAACTGCTCTAAATAGGAGTGAGTATCTTCTGAGGGTGAAGTAATTGATTGGTGTCCATCTGCCTGGTGAGGTGAAAAGAGAAATGGAGAAAATGGAGGAGAAGGAGAAGGATTACAATTGTTATTTTCTATATCTCCACAGTATACTGCAGGTCCTCCAAAGTGGATGGAAACAGAGACAAGTGGGTAGAAACTTGGAAAGAGAGAGAACAAGTCTAAACCTGCTGGTATTGAGCTGAGCAATTGTGTAAGATTCATAAGCAGTACCATAGTGAAAGTCACAGGTAATACTGAAGCTGCTGTTGAGTGGCATAGATTATCACTCCATATGGGTGATGGACCTGGAGGGTCTTAAAGCCATAGAAGAAATTTCCCACTGGTGTTGGAAAGGCAGCAGAGAGGTGGACACAGTATAATCATGTTCCAAAGGCTTAACTATGGCCTGGTGTACTGCTCCAATTTTACCTAGTGCTTCATGAGGAAAAGATGATCTATGATCTTAAAATAGTGAAGAAAAAGATCTGGCACAGTAGCAGTCTCTGTACCACTGATTCCTAAAGGAGGATTTAGGATTGGTGAACTAATATAGTGTCTGCAGTCTCAAAGAGACCAAGATGAAGTGTCAGAATCTCAGCTCAGTCTAGATCTTTTTACAGTCTACCAGGAAAGACTCTAAATCAGCCTATCTGATATGCAATCCTGTGGATCAAGGTCATCTTGAGTTGTGACTTTAGGAAACAAAGATATGATGGTACGTAATTCTACCTGGGCAGGAGACATAGTTGACCCTTGTAACAATTCCAATGGGTGAACTAGTTCTTTTTCAGTTGCCAGGTGTCCTTGGGGCTTGGGGGGGGAAAAAGAGTCAAGATTGGTGTCCATCTGCCTGGTGACAGTGCAGTTAAAGCTCTGCTCATTTTTATTTGCATTGCACATGCAACATACATAAAAAGCAGGCAGAGTTTCAAACTGTCATGACCTCAGTCTTGACCTTTCCAACTACACCCTGTGGACAACCCTGAGTTAGTAAGATCCTTACTAATACTTACTAATAAGTAATCTCCTTATTCTCCTTTGCTGATTCATTACTCTGCATTGGTATTGGCAGTTGGGCTGTCAAAATCAATATTATTTTGGATGCCAGTTCCAGTGGTGGGACAGATGGTCTCAGTTCCAGTGGGACAGCTATAGATTCTAGTAAAATCAAGGATAAGTCTGTAGCGGGCATAAGCATAGCCTTTTCCTGAAGAAGTATATGAAAACACAATGCATTATTCTTTATAGCTTGCTTTGTAAATGTTTAACAGTGTGAACTTCCCAAAGGCAGATAAGACAGAGTTTCTGTTAGTTGATGGCGATTTGCTTCCATACTTAATGCCCTTCCTAAAATATACTTTAATTACCTTAGGTCTCTGGCCAAATAGAGTTAAAAGAGGCAGAAAATACTCTCATATAAATTTCCTCCCCAAATTTTATTCAAAATGGCAGAATTATAGAATCAAGGAAAGAACACCCTCCCCCGTGTTAAAACAGCTATGAAGAAGTACTCAAATGTCACTGCCACCATGGCAGTTGAAAGAGAACTGTCTAGACAAGCTTGAACTTCAACAAGAAGCATATATACTAGAGGGATTTTTCCCACCAAAAAGTCCTCTGTTGCTTGGAAAGTTCTGAATCTTATTCTCTCCCTTTAAAAACTTGAAATTGTGCCCTGGGCCTCACATTAAAATAGTCTCTAGTGAGCTTTGAGTATTTTTGCATTTGTGTGTGTGTGTGTGTGTCACTGCTTAACCTAGCAGCAGTTTTATCAGCTGCAGGGCAAAACCTTGCTTCAGCTAGGACTTGTATAAAGAATTGGTACTCATTGTGTTGAACATAAAGTGGTCTACTAGCATCTTAAAAGGACAGTACAGCTCAATGTGAGATGAACATCTACAAAACTAGACAATTAGATATATTTAAGAATTGCAAGGACATCTTAAAGCCCTTATCTGCTCCTTTCATGACTCTTCTGCTCTTTGCCAAAAAGGTTTCTGTCCTTGCAAGTTTTATTTCAACCGATTACCCAAGATTCAATAGAGATATAAGATATAAAATCATATCCCCTGTTAAAACCAATCTCTTCACTAATAAAATATGATTTTGCACAAGGGATGAGTAAACTGTCTCATTTTCAGAGACAGTTTCACCCACTTTCCATCATTCAACACTTACTCATAATTGTTGTCAATATACCATTCCTTGACAGCTGTTAAAATTGTTCAGTTATTTCTATTGCATTGCTAATAAAAATGTGACCTCATGTGCAAAACGTATTTTTAAAACTATATGACTTACAGAACAGATATTATGTAAATCACCATCCCCCACCTATTGCCTTCCTGTGTTTTAGACAATAATTCCCATCATCCCTGACTAGTACTTACAGAATGGCTGTGTTAGACTATAATTCCCCAGGACGTCTTGACAACACAAAGATATCAAACTATCCTGGCAGTGTTATATGTAGGAAATATATATAAATATCCAGCCTTTGGGGGTAGAAAGTCCTTGAAACTATAATTTGCATGCGTAAGAGACCCTGGATTTCTAAGATAACTTTTTTTCCCATTACAGTAGAGTTTGAGACTGAAGAAGATATTTTGTTGGTTAGTAATTCTGTCACCTGAAAGTCCTGAAATTAGTGGGCAGAGATGTTTTCAAAAAGTATTTTAAAGGAATATACTAATCTTTGAGACTGCAGTTTCTCACTTGACTTGATAATTTGATAGTATTTGCATTTAAATAAAGAAATAAATACTCTATGCCCATATCACACAATTCCTGAACATTGATGGGATATTCCTTTTTTGGGACCAAAGCAAGACTCATCCTGAATAATTATCAAAATGTATTATCTATGGTTTGGAGATGAATGCGACTGATTATTAAAAAATAATAATAAGATTTCACTATGAGAGCCTGACAGGAAAGAACTGTGCGATTTTCTCTCTAATTAATGATTGCATAAACTCATCCTCATTTTAGAAGACTTGTAGTGGCATAAACTGAGGGATGGTAATCACCCCACTATCTAATAATTTCACAGTCCTTTAAACCCACATTTGACCATAAATTTTGGAAAGCCTTTATTTGTATATTTAAGCAAAAAAGATCTTCAAAAGTCTTTGAAGGAATCAGACACCCAGAACAAAACAATGTCTTATTTCACTGGGCCATCTGAACCAGGAGAGATGGGCTAAGACGTAAATCAGTTCTTATAATACCGTGATGGACTGGGTGCGAGCCAATTAACTGAATCAACTGAATCTTGATTAGATGAAGGTACTGAGTGAGTGACCCCTGGCTTCAAGAAAGTGAAGGGAAAAATGTTACCAGAATGAATGGTGTTTCTAGCTTTTTCAAAGGCACGTGGCTGAATTTCTGCACAAACAGTAGGACTGCCTACTTCTTTCTTCTGAACCCCCTTGTCCCCATCTCTAAATCCAGTGGGGGTGAGCCTCCAATCCTTGAAATCAGATTTAGTGGATGCCCCTAGTCATCTTCATCATAGATGTAATCGTGCCAATGGGAAAAGTTCACAGGATACCACCTTTCGTTTTTAGACAATGTGGGGTGTGGTGGTAAAAGGTACTTCCCCATACACATGTAACTGCATTCACTACCAAACCTATGAGATGCCCCCCCCCCCCCCCCGCAAATGCATATGAACTCCTTAAAGTGCCTTTGTAAGAAAACATTCACAGCAAGTGGTGACAAGGAGAAGACTCAGTCAGGATCCTGTGGCCCAGTAAACCAAATTGTTTCTATTCCCTGACCATATCTCAAAGATAGTATGGCTACTGGACAGACGCACAGATCACGAGCACATGCAATTGCTGCTCATAGATGAACACCCCACAGTAACAGAGCAGGTAGCAAGATTTTGCGCAGCAGCAATGAAGATCCACCTCATCAAGAGACCAAAAGCTAAGAAAGGCTATCCTCTGTAATGGCCTGTATACTATAGTAAATTTTCTATAATTTTGCTTGTATATACTTTTACATATAGCATAGTCACAATGCAGATTTTTAAGTTTTATACTTCACATTGAATATACTTTTAATCCATACATAGTTAGAATTGATAATATAGGCTACATCCTAGACCTCATTCGTTGAGCTGAATAGGTAACAAGTGGATTTTAATATATATGCCTGCTACTAAGTATGACTATGTTTGTTTGATAAACTTATGTCTTTGTACTGGTCTATGACTAATAAAGATTGAATGAATGATAGTATGGCTAGCATGCTGACCTAGTAGGAAGGGATAAATAGGGTCACATAGATGAGTTTATCTAAAATATTCCAACTTCACACTATAATTTCCACTGCGTCTGCTTTTTTTGGTTGTTATGCCTTCACCTTTCTTTGCCTCGTAATGTAGTAGGCCAAAGATATCTAAACCCTGGTTCTGCTTTTGCTCATAACTGTTCGGCAAAGTGCAAAGGTTCGCTGGGGTCCAGTATATACTATATTATTGCTTGTATGCATGCAAATAAAATTATGTTGTAATTTCAAAGTGATTTGGTCGCTTTAAGTGAGCCAGGGTTTGGCCGCAACAGGGGCTATGTTACAGCCTACATCATTTTGAAAAACTGCAATAAGTTTTTCTTAACAAGAAAGTGGCTCCCAATGAATTTGGTAGAACTCACTTCTAAATAAAAATGTTAGGAGCACGCTGTAAATGTTTCAGTACCTCAATATGCCCATGTTGTATGTCAGTCTTTACTTTTACTGTATTTAACTAGTTAAGAGAAAGGAAAAGAAATGAGAGTGCTGAATTCATTTGTTATTCAGCTGTTTGTTTTTTTTTAATGAGAATGTGCCTGTATCGCAAGCAATGAGAACAAATTTAGCCATTTAAAATGCCATTTACTTCAGCTTATCCCCTATTTTTAGGCATCATTTCTCATATAAATGAGAACCTAAAAGGCTCAGAGAATGCTAATGACCCTCAGCACCGTCGTAATGGAATGCGGTTTCCCATTTCTCTGTGAAAGTAGCAAGAACACGCCAGACCTGTTGGGGGCTGGAATCGCTGAACAAAGAAAAAATAGAGAAAGGGTCTTGTTCTAGAAGCAATATGCCACTAGGTAAGAATAAAAAGAATTAAACGGCCTTCAGCTGCCAGGACTATGAACCCGGTTTTGGGTGTTCTACCAAGCAAAATGAGGCAGGGAGCTGCAAGGAAGAAACCTTGGCCTGAGGCCCTGCTAAAAGTAAATCTCTGGCACCCACACTAACCTCTTTCGGGCACCAAATATATTCCTCTTCTCGGATTTTTCTACCATTCCAAATCCCTTTTGATTTGCAGCACCTGTTCAGTAAGAAAGAAACAAATCAATAAATACGTGTAGGGTCTTCTATCAGGGGGCCTGCATAATTAGACATTCCAAATAAAAGAGAGACTATGACCTTTGTTGAATGTTGGGATGAAGAGACAGTTATAGTAGGGAGAAGATTGAATGTACAATTCTTCTCCTTGCATTAACTCTACTGTGGAAAATATGGAATAGAGTTTTAGAACTTTCTTTTTACTAGATTAAATAATATCCTAAAAGTTTAGATGATGTCCCCTTCTTCCAATTTTGTTCTGGGAAATAAGGCAGCTAAATTATTACAAAATATATTAATTCAAATAACCATTCATTGTACCTTTATACAGAGATTTTGATTAGGAGTAGAGATATTTACCTATTACTCCAACAGAAGACACAGAGATTTCTCTTCCAATGATAAACACAAGTATACCATAATGTGAATTTTATGTGTTTGTGGGTGTAGCAATTGGGGGGATTTGGTTTAGGAGTATATTTTTGAAGTGATCATGTTAGAAATTATTTCAAACAGTTTTTTGGGGGTTATTTTTTCACTTGTTTATCAGTTCTGTTACGAACATTCTTATCATAGCAGTGATAAACTTAGAATTAGGGTTTCCAACATCTGCAAAAGGCACTTGGATAATCTTTGAAACATGGAGCAATATACTTGGCCAGAAATGGAAAATACAACCCATGTGAATGACAAGTTAAATGAATAGGTGCTAATGTGAAAGTTTTAAATACAGAGTTGAAAAATAGAAAATTAACTTTATAACGTCTTGTTGGTCTTAATGAACGTTACTCCATGGAAAAGATCTCAACACAAGTTTAAAAATGTTAATTTAATAATGGAAAGTAAGAAAGGGAGGCTTAAAAGAAAAACAAGCTTTCCCCAACTGATTTAAACAATCAAGTACCAAGCCATTTCCAGGTGATGGTAGTGGATTTTAGTTTGAACCGGGTTACCTGGAGAAGCATCTGCTTTTCATTCTGATCTGGATATCCAGCTGGTGATGTTAATTTGACCACAGTGCAGAAGTTGGCATACTTAGTAGTGACACTCATCTTCTGAAGAAAAAGCTTCCAATGGAAATTAGGTGGGCTTCCACTATGGAGTATTTCTTTATAATGTTAACATCTTATCTGTTTGTTGAGACCTTCTCTTGATTTTCCTATCTTCTTTTTCCTGCCTATTGTTCCAATTATTGTTATTTATTACTTGTTTGAATACTGGTGTTTTTAGTGTTTCTACCTATTTTAACATTTCCCTATTTTTACTACACTTATTGTTATTTTTTATATAAAGGGCTTTGGGTTGTTTTTTTTTAACTGAAAAACAGCATTGAAATATTGTGAATAAATATATTTTTCATGCATCTATTAACATAGCACAAAGTTGCTTGTCTACTAGCTTATTTGCTTCACAAAATTTCTATTATCATGCTACCACCTCAGCATATTATTTCTGTTCTTTATTGAAATGGTGATGGAATTCATTCTTTTGGAAAGAGATAGCATATATTGGGATGTACATGTGAATATAGAAAAGTAATTACTTACTTACTCATGATAAGATCAGCTCCCAAGATGATGATGCTGTTGAATCTGCTTATGTTTTTGTAGGATCTAACAAGCAGAAGTCTTTGTTAAGTGAAAACTAATAGAAACACTTTTTCTCTTCAGCTTTTTCCTCTCAGTGTAGGAAGAACAGGTTCTGAGGGGACAGATCACACGAACTACCGGAAAATCTGCAAAGCACTTTAAGCTACTTCCAGAAGAAGATTCTCAAATGGGTCAGGTTAACTGGAAAAATTCCAGGCATTGGGATTGCTAACATTAATTGGTTACACATATCATAGAGGGGGAAATGATGAGATGATAGATAGAAAGATAGATAGATAGATAGATAGATAGATAGATAGATAGATAGATAGATAGACCTCAAGTTCAATGCTTATAAAACTGATTTCATTTTGTAAGTCAGCAATGTTTAGCTACACGTTTTTCTCTCACTCACTTCTTTTAATGGTTCTTTATCTCAACTACTTTCTCACTGTGCAGCACAATGGTACTTCTTTCTCTCTTTTGCAAAGGAGTGTAAAATTTTATATAAAGCACAATTGTACTTAACCATGTGGAAGGTCTAGTTTCATTCATTAAATATTCAGGGATGTCAGGAAACCTGCAAAATTCTACATTTCAGCTAAAAACCTAGATTTTTTTTTTATTATACTTATTATACATGTGAAGGTTATTTCTTTTCCTTTCCAGTTTTACAGGGGAAAAAAGAATTTTCAATGCAAGATAAAACTGGGTTTATTATCAGAATTACATAGAATGTCTTCCTCTGTACCCCAGCCCACTTTGGGATTTTGAAAAACCAAGTCAATGCACAGAAAATGCATTTATTCATTTTCTACTCCACAATTTTACAGTCTAATTTGAAAAAGTTTCTACTAATTAAACCAACAAAATTGGCTTATATTTCAGAGGGTATGAGCTATATCTCTTTAGATACTTCAAAGCAACCTAACTCCCATTCCTGTTTATAAGGCAATATTATCCTACGATAATCAAGAATCTCGGTGTAGCTATTTTTCCACCTTTAACGCCCTTATTGTCATTATTTCTTCACCATTATTGCATCTGCCAATGGCTACCAAACAACCCTGTTTAAGGTGGGTCATTCTCTGCTGGGGAGGAACAAACCAGAGGAGAATCTCTTGGGCCATTGCAAGAACTACTCTTCTATTTGGAAGATAAAGTTGCACGGATTCACTCAGAGTTGGACTTCATTTGGACAGGTCCAGTAAAGGTGCCTGGAACTGAGTCTTTTAGGATTATCTACAGCAAGTTTGCAGCTGTGGCACCTGAGGAAGTGGACAGGGTCCTCCAGACTGTGAGCTCAGCCACATGTTTGTTAGATTCAGGTCACTTCTGGTTGATCAAGGCTGGGCAGGAGGTGATCTGAGGTTAGGTCCCTGTCATGAAATATGTTTCTTTGGGGAAGAAGTTTGTCTCGTCAGCCTTGAAGGAGGCAGTAGTTCACCCCCTTTTCAAGAAGCCATTGCTAGACCCAACAATGCCAGACAATTTCCATCCATTATTCAACCTTCCCTTTTAAGGGAAGGTCATTGAGAAAGTGGTTGGGCTTCAACTGGAGGAAACAGATTATCTGGACTTGTTCCATTTTAGTTTCAGGCCAGGTTAAAGTACAGAGCATTGGTCATACTACAGCTGGTCCAGGATGCAGCGGTGCAGGCAATGATAGATGTGTCTTGTTATGCCCATGTGACCCCACTGTTCCATGTGCTGCACTGATTACCCTTCTGGGCGATATAAGGCCTGATTATTTGAAAGAGCATTTCTTTTCAGTTATATAATCAGGTGTAGTCAGTTCAGTTATATATTCAGGTATATATATTCAGGTATAGTCTGGTGAGATTGGGCAGAGTGGGAGGGCTTTGGGTCCCATCAATCAAGCAGTGTTATTTAGAGGGACTCAGGAAACACATCATCTTCGTTGTGGCACCTGCCCTCTGGAATGATAGCCCCTCAGAGATCTGGAGGGTTCTTTCCCTGATGATGTTCATGAAGCTATTAAGGAACTGACTATTCTCCCAGGCTTTGGGACAGATGAAGCTAAAGACTGATAGCTTGTGCTATTAGCTATTGAAATAATGAAAGAATTATAGACTCAAGTGATGTCTGAAAATGAAGTCAAGTCACTTTGCAGGAGAACCACTTTAATCTTCATACCAAAAAGCAAAAGTATGTATATAATACCTACCCAGACACCAGCTTTTCTATACCTGTTCTCTTCCTTTTCTACATCCGAAAGAGAAAATGTGTTTTATAATGGAAAAATGCACATATGACAATCTCAAATAAGTGTAGAAACAGGACAGACAGAGAAAAAAAGAAAACTAAGAAAAATGTTGATTTCATAAATTTATCCAGATTGCCAAGGTAGTTTTAGCATTATGAACAAGCCTTATGCAGATTTCTATCCCAACTTCAAAACACTATTTGCCTCCATTCCATTTTGCAGAAAAGAAAACATAAATTCTATTCACAGAAATATTTACAAAGTAAAATCTATTATGATATCTCACAGTGACTGCAGTTACACTGTCTGAATGCCCCCACCCTATCCCTGGGCTCAGAAAGAAAGGAATATCTTGCTGGACTCTAAATTATAAAACTCTATTTTATGCAATACTGCAGAAAAAAGTGGACATTGAAAAATTATCTGACTGGGAGCTTAGCAAGAGAAAGCTATAAATCTTCCTGGCAGTTATTCACTTTTATTGTGAGGTGGTGCTTATGGGAGCTGCTGTTAACCAACAGATGCTGAAGTTTGGCATGGCAGCTTTGAGATTCCTCAGTCCATAGGTGTGCTCTCATTCTGCAGCATTCAAACTGGTCTTTACAGTCTCTGGTGTAGCAAAAAGAACAAGGTTTAAAAAACATTTCCAAAGTCAATTGAGGACTCAGTCAAGAATTTAAGAGATGGGTCCCATTTGCTCAAGAAGAGGCAATGGCAAGAGTTTCAGGTGAGGACTTATGGCAGACTAGACATCCCTGAAGGAGTGGGGATGGCCTTGTAGTGGAGATTGGCATCCAGATGGTGAATTCTGACCAGCACAGTCTTTGCAGATAAAGGAGAGATTGTGAGATCACCCACTCGCACTCCGGATAGTTGTTCCTCATGAGTAGACTGCAGGAATCGAGGTTCTTGCAGTCGGCTTCTGAGTTGAGTGACAGGAAGTCAAGGGATTTCAGTCAAACTCAAAGCCATAATGCAGCCTATATGGACACAAAGTTCACACAAGCCTCATTTTCTTAAACACTTTTGGATATAATTTACAGCTAAAGGGATTTTCTGAGCAGCAGGATAAGAGAAATCCACTTGGTGAGTCAACATTCTTTCTGGATAACAAAGCAAAAAAGGGGTTTTAAAGATTTAAAAACTTTTGGCAAAAAGCCTAACAAGAAGTAGATGTAAGAAAGTTTAAAATGGATAAAGGGGATAGTAGTTTTGAAAGAATATTTTTTGGTGAAAAATATTTTGAACAAATTGGAATTAAACTAGACAAATTAACCAGACCTTCATGGGAATGTTTGTTTGTTTTTTGTTTACTATTAAAGAGTACATATAATTGGTGAATTTTACAAAACAAAAGATAAAGGTAATGGGAGCCAGACTGTGATGCTAACTGTAACTATGGAGTACCATTTGAGACAAAAGTATTAAGGACACAGGAAGACAAAATTTTAAAAAGCGGGGGGAGCTTGCCTTTTACTTTTTCCCTTGCAACTGAGACACTTTCACTTCTGGATTATAATATTACAATGGCAACCACCAGAAAAGCAGCAAAAACAGCAGAGGGGAGGAGAGGATCGCTACAGTAACATGCAGAGAGAGGAATTACACCAGATTTACTTCAGAAAATGTTTGAAGAATTAGGCAATAAGTTAGCTGAATCACTTGATACTAAATTGACAGCTTTTGCAAAAAGAATGTATTGAAGACTTGTAAAGATGAAAGAGGAGATGAAAGAAGTTAAGAAGATGGAAAGCTCTGTAAAACAAGTGTCTGGAGATGTAAAACAAATTCATGGCAAAGTGTAAATTCTGGAGAGTAACATAGAAGTTATAGACAGAGCGTTGGAAAGAGAACTAGATCATTTGGCTTTATTGGAATTAGGAGAGAAGGAATTTTGTTTGAGATTTAAAGCAATCCCAGAGGATTCTGGTGAAGATACTAGAGAAATGGTTATTAAAGCTTTAGCAATTTTTTGGGACTGGGATAAGGAGGATACAGAGGCAGAAATTGATAAATACAAGATTTGCAAGAATAAGAAATGTTCCAAGGGATGTCTTAGTGCACTTTGTCAGAAAGAAGTCAAGAGGTCATATTTTACAGCAGCATTTTAATACAAGACTGAAGATTGTTAATACGGATGTAATTGGTCTTAAAGAAATCCCTATTAGAATCTTGCATAAGAGAAAAGAGTATTCTTTTTTGACTGATAGATTAAAACAGAAAATAATTCCATTTCAATGGGGCAAATTGGAAAGTGTGATTTTTACTTTTAAACAGCAGAGATTTTGACTGAATTCTGTCCAGAAGGTGAGGGAATTTCTAGAAAATTTTAAAAAGGAATTGGAGGAGATTCAAATGGAGGTGTCAGATGAACCACACAAAAACTTCAACAGGTGCAACAGGAAACTGAAAGGGATGATAGTGAACTAAGTGCTACAGGTATCGACTTTTCTAAATTTTTGGCTTGATTATGGCTTGCAAATGCTTAATGTGGAATATAAATGGAGCAAATGCTCCTCAAAAGAGGAGCAAGAATGGACACACCACCCCCATCCTGTTCCTGCCAGAGGTCATCTAAGAGTGCAATCAATGCTATCTCAGTCCCATAGCCAGGCCTAAACCCTGACTGAAAGGTGTCCAGATGATCCACTTCTTCCAGAGTCCTCTGAAGCTACAATATAACAACCTTCTCTACTAGGGAAGGTTGAAAACTGGCCGAAAATTGACCAGAATGGTGAGGTTTAGCAATGGCCCCTTGAGGAGGGGGAAAACCACTGCCTTCTTAAGAGAAGGCAGAACTATCCCCTCCCTCAAAGAGGAGTAAATCACCACCAGAAGTCAACCACACATCCTTTCCTGGGAGGCCTTAACCAGCCAGGAGGGACATGGATCTAACACAGAGGTGGTTGCATAACAGCCCTGAGGACCCTGTCCACTTCCTTAGGCCCCATAGGATCAAACTTTCCCCAGATAATGAAACAGATAACCTAGACCCAGCCCCAGGAACCTCCACAGGACCTGCATCAAGGCCAGAGTCCAACTTAAAGTGGATCCAATCCATCAGATGCCTAGCATACTCTTTACAGCAATCCTGCAAGTGAACCTCAGAACCACTCCTACTCAGGACGGACTAGGTCACCCAAAACAGGGCCATAGGACAACTTTCCACAGACTCAATAAAAGCTAAATTTTATGTAATTAGTGCTCCAAAATTTATGTTAAGTGATATAAATTTTGATTAAGGTTTATATAAAATGTTAGTTTTAATTGTAAATAAAAGTTAAATATTGATGTTTTGCTGCCCAAGGTAGGTCCTAATAGCAGCTCTAACTCATGTCTGATTGGATTCGCTCTTTGTCACCCTCCAGCAGTGCTCTAGATGTCTCTTCTGTTTCATTTCCCTTAGCTCCTCATATACCAGTAGGAGTTCCAGGATCCCCAGGGGAGGAAAGGCCGCTCAGGCACAATCTGGCCAAAAGATGCTGTCACCTTCTCATTCCAGGTGGTCACTAGGGCTTCAGTTGGACCATGCAGCAGACCCTCAGAACAATCCCAAGCACCTTCTGAAACCCAATAGTGTCCATTAGTCACCTGGGACAGATGAATCAGTCCAACCTCCCTGTGGGTTCCAAGTTTCAAGTTAAGCTAAGGCAGAAAAGGAAATCTAACAGTTTTCACAATATGATCTTGAACATATATCCAACCTTTTCAAAGAGAATATCAAGAATCTCTATGAAGTCCTAAACCTCATTGACTGGAACTAGAGGAACTGTAAGGATGAATGTGAAAAGAGATTGCCCAAAATCAAGAAATAGAAGAAAGCAAACCAGGTTTCAGAACAAACTGGAAATTGTCAAGAAGGCTACAAAAGACAAAGAGCTCAGGAAGGAACTGGAGGAAGAAACATCAATAACCCGTACTATGCTGATGATACTACAGTGATCACTGAAAATGCAAATGATCTGCAAGCTCTAATAATAAAAGTCAAGGAGCACAATGAAAGAATCTGATTAAGATTAAATATAAAGAAGCCCAAACTAATGACAATGGGTATAGCAATCAGCTTTAGGATTAACAATGAAAATATTGAAGTGATGGATAGTTTCTGCCTTTTTGACATATCAAAAATAAAGGAACCAGCAGTTAAGAAATATGCCACATACCAGCACTTGGTAATGTAGCAAAGAAGGCCTTGGAAAATATATTCAGATGTTGTGATGTTTCTATACATCACAGCAGGCATTGGTTTTACCTATGATACTCTATGGGAGCTAAAGTTGGATTTGAAAAAGTGGGGTAGAAAGATTTTTTTGAATTTTGGTGTTGAAGAAGATTCTGAGATGGATAACTAAGAAAACAAACAAACAAATGGATCATTGACCATACCAACCCAGAGCTGTCATTTGAGGCATAAATGAACAGGTTCAAATTATCCTACTTTGGACACATGATGCAAAGATCTGGTTCTCTGGAGAAGTCTATAATGCTGGGAACAGTGGAAGGGAAGACAAGAAGAGGATGACCAGCAGCAGTCTGGATGGACTCAAGTATAGTGGTGATTGCTGCACCATTGTAAGACCTGAAGACCAATGTGGGAACAGATTGTCATGGAGAAAATCTACCTGTGTGACTGCTAAGAGTCGACACTGACTTGATGGCAGATATCAATCAACCAGTGGTATACTGGAAAATTGTAGCCTCCATGACATTTCAAAATCCCTTGTTCATTCATTTGTATTTTATTTTATTTCTTGTCTTCTTTTTATATTTGTTGACATATTTCTTATGTGTTGTTATTTTGGCATCATCACATGAATGCCACTGGATCTACTACAATGGCATAGCTCATTAGGAGAATAAGAAATGAGCTCAAGCCAAATGCAGTATCTTGAGAAGGGAAGTAGGTGCACTTTATCTTAATAAAATATAATTTAGAGTTTAAAATGAACCACTGCTGCAACCACTAGTCCAAATGAATTTGCATTACTTGAGTTGAAGTGCTTTTCTCTTGCATACAAACCAAAATACCAATGCACCCACTTAGAGAAAGCCTTGATGATTCTGTTCTCCCACTGAACAGGCTTCAAAAGGGAAATTATGGCTCTTTGATATCTTTCCTATTTTATAGAATTTTTAGACGTTGATTTCTGCCACATGTCTGACAAGACTCACGCCCATTACCAGCTGTGGGTACAGGTGAAGACATCAAATTACAGACCATTCAATGCAACTTTGACAAAAGTACAGTGTATTTCTCAAGATAAATACAGTGCTTTCAGATAGTCACTGACCTCTCAAAGAATGCGATTAGAATGATAGCTTATGTAATGTTCCAACAGACGTGTTTGTTCCAAAGCAGGTGGCTTAACACTTCCTCTTATTTCCTCAAGGTTATATATAATGCTTGGTCTTCCATTTTTATTAGCTTCCTTGTACACTGCATATAGATAAATATGTGTTGGTTTCCAAACAGATTTGCTAAATGCAGCATGTATACTTGTAGATTGCATTTATTATGAATGCCAGCATTTTTTTTAAAAAAAGAGTTTGCTAAAGAATATTTATTTCCATTCTTGCTAGTATTCCCATCCAAAATATTATTATGTTTGCCCATGCCTCAGTATCATTTTTCTGCTTCACTCTCCCTCCCTCCCTCCCTCCCTCCCTCCCTCTCAAGAAAACATTTTCTTAAAAAGATTGTCCCGAGTCTTCTTCGTTAGCTTACACGAGTCATCTCCATGGGCACACTCTCCTCAGTCTTTCAGCAGAATGTAATGCTCCTAGATCATGAACAGATTTCATACCTTATCAGTAATACATGGATGATGAAATTGCACTCGGGCATTATGTATAAGGCTCCCAAGAACTATATGGTTATTATAGAACATTTTCCTATGATTCCAACATTCAGATATCACTGCTTTAGACTAGTGCATAACCGCAGGAAAGCTAAGTCAATGCTTTCTCAAAATATTCTCATTTATGCTATCTACATGCTACAATTTTACAAAATCTCACTTCTGTATATAACTCTGCATGATGCTAACAGAAAAATGGTAATAATAGTCTGCACCAAAAAAAAAAACCCCACTCTTATTTCTGGAGAAATAGCTTTCCTCCTCCTCCTCCCCTTTCTCCTCCTTGTCCTCCTTCTTGTCCTTCACTGCAGGTTAAGGGAGAATGTTACTCCAACACATTTTTCCTGTGTTTGTTGCTACTCTTTTTCCATTAGAGGCTTCATGCCCTGCTTCCCACTTCTCAGTTCACATTTCATTTAACGTAGCCTGAGAAGAAATCCTAAAATTGAGTGTTGGTCGCTGGCAAAGTTGCTGCCCTAGCTCAGAATTTGGACTAATGTACTTCACAGGATTTACAGGACTTATCTAGTACCATGGTGAAAGAATGAGTTTTGATGCATCTCTAAATTCCAAACTCAGAATTCTCTTGTAATTGGTTCCATAGTAGGCTATCAGGAAAATGTGTGAGAAATCTGTGTGGCAAACAAATGCACACAAATGCTTGAGGACAAATTTCTGGGTAAAGAATGCGGTGCACAATTTTTTATAATTATTTTTTTAATTAATTAATTAATTTATTTATTTTTCTTTTTGTTTCTTGTATGAAGGAATGGGAATGAGCTACTTGTTAGTTCATGGGAAGTTGGAGGGATAGTGAATTCAGGAAATGGAGAGAAAGAAAGAGTGTGAATTGGCCTGAGTTCTCTGCTCTCAGCTATTGGTTAGCTCAGCCTGAGCAATGATGGACTGAAAGTGCTATCTGAAAGCTCCAAACTTACAGGTATATAGACAATCTTAACCTGAATTCATATGATAAGGATAAATAGAAGACATGTGGGTTAGATATAAAGTGGACTGGAAATAATTTGCTGATGGAATAGATGTGGTACAGGAGAAAATTATGTCTTGTAATATGGGATATAACAGCTTGATTCACAGCAAGAAGAAGCATTGCTATGAATTGAACAAAGAAGAACATTGTTTTTTTTTAATATGGATATGATAAATTTATAAATTAGGAGTTTAAGTTACTTTTATAGTTCGATCAAGACAGCATTTACCCAGGCCTAACTGTGAAAATGGAGAGAGCAACAGTTAGAACACTGCAATAAGAAAATATAGTTCTTATATTTACTATTTTAGAATATAAACTGTATGGAAGATACCTATCTATATCTATATCACCATCTATATCTTTATTTCTGACATATCCTGAATGTTTGTCAGTATACTACATGTACCTCCTAAATGGTGAGTTGCAGGTAACACTCTATAGGTTTGCAATATAGTTTCTATTTCAGAAATTCTAGCTTGCATAGAATAGCATGAATGTGCTTGAGGTATAACTGGCTTTGATTGCACTTGTGGCATACTGGCCAAAATGTGCCAAAGGTGACCAGGATTCCATCTTTATCATTAGCAGGAATTGCCACATATGACTAAAGCTGGCAACCTGCTTTACGCTTTTTTCATCTTACTAAAAAGTATTATGTGAAATATTCACGTGATCAAAGCCATGATGGGTGGTACACAGTGGTGTGCTGGAGCCAGCATATACCGGCTTGTGAGAACCAATTGCTAAATTTTCAGGAATTTTGTGGGCCATTTGAGGGCAGAGCTAAGCCAGGATACCTAGCGTGCTGATCAGCTGTTTGGCAGCCCGCGGCTTGGCAGCGGCAATGAAGATGGTGGAGCTGGTTTCTATACATTTATTAGCACATCATTGATAATAGAGGTCAATATTTATGGACCCTTCTAGAAATAACCATGGGCAACTCGGTTACAAGTTGCAAATTGCAACTTGGAATGTTAGAAAAATAAAAAGCATGAATGAATGAGTAAAAGAAAACAACTTGTGTGACAATAAAAGAAAAGAGAAGGCTATAAGAGATTGGAATGAAGATGGTCTTATCTTGTAGAGTGGAAGTGATGAATACATGCAGAGAAGTAGATTTAAATAATAATGAAAAAGCTAAAACATATGTCAGAAAATATGAACTGGTATCATCTAGAATGCTTATGTGCAAATATGAGCAGGAATTCCTAAATTGGTGATAGTTCCATGTTATACTCCAGTGAATGGTGATAATGAAAGAATCAACAAGGAATTTGGGGAAAATTGTGCAACTCTCTAATGAATAAAATCTGTGGGTGGGGAGTTAGATATTATGATTGAGTGAATGGGAATGGAATAGAGAGCACAGAAAAAAATGAATGGACTATTCAGAGACCCAAGAATGAATGAGAATGGTAACTGATGAGCTTAGAACAAGGTAGATCATATATTTTTAAATATATGGTTTAAATATAAGACTCTTCATATGCACACATAGCAAAAGAATAAAATTAAACATGATTCATTTGATCTTTTTATGATGAAAGATTGAAACTATTAGTGAAGAGTAACAAGCAGGTCTGGATGTTGAACAGTTTTGTTTTGGGTTTTTTTTACAGTATTAATATAAAATGGACTTGGAAGAAAAAAGAAAGAAAGGAAAGGAACTAGAATGAAAGTAAAATGATTGCAGGAAGATAAAGTGTGTGTCCTGCATGTAAGACAAATTAATCTTCCAGTAGAATGACTGGAAAGTACATGTAAAGAAAAAAGATGAGGAACAGACTGAAAAGAATTATGTTTTCAAGTGCCACAGAAGTATGTGGAGTTAAACTATTGGGAAGCATAAAAAAGGTGCTTGGTGAAATGATGAAGTGAAAGAGGCTGTGAATTAGGGAAAAGTACATATAAGAAAATGATTACTGAAAAAGATGAAAATGAAAGATATTGCATTATGAACATACAGAGAATAAGAGAGTTACAAAGAATGTAATTAAAGAGAGCAAGGAAGAGCTAAGGTTAAAAGAGGCAAAACAAAATGTAGTATGAATTTGATGGAAATAAAACACTGGTAGTGGCTGAAAAGGACTAAACAGGGAGCCTCCAAAAGAATAAATGGAATTAAAAATAAAAGTGATGAAACGATTTGGAATGAAACTGTGGTGAGAAAATTCTAGAAAGAGTACTTTTAGAGATTGACATGTCAATTATAGTGTGTTCCAAATAGTGGAATTCAAATGAATAAACATTAGTGTCCAAGTAAAATCATGAAGAAAATCTATCTACAGTATGTAGCTGCTAAGTCGAAAATGACTTGATGGCACATAATCAATCAATCCAAGTAAATATTTGATGAAAAGAAAGTCATAAGTGCTGTAAAAAAAACTTGAATAAAATAAAATAACTTTACAAGTGTAGGGTTGTAACTGGAGAAATGTTAAAATGTGGATGTTGCTTGTTTATGGAAAGCTGTGGGACCAGTTTAACATGAGTGAAGATTGCATCTATGCTTGATTATTAGAAGAATGTTGTTATTATACAATGCCTTATACCAGTGTTGTCCAAACATGGGCACTTTAAGATGAGTGGACTTCAATCCCAGAATTCCCCAGCCAGCCATGGGGAATGCTGGCTGGGGAATTCTGGGAGTTGAAGTCCACTCATCTTAAAGTGCCCAAGTTTGGACAACACTGCCTTATACAAAGGGAAAAGTATGAAGGGCTGACTACAAAAACCACAGGAGGGTTAGTTTGTTGAGAATGCCTGGAAAGATATTTCACAGAATTTTGGCATAAAGAGTAAGAGAAGTGACAATAAGCAAAATGTCCATACTAGATTTTTGCCATTCAGTTGTTCACTTAGAAATGTATGAACGAAGCAAAAGATTTTAAGATCTGAAGAGAAACCAGAGGCATTGAGAGAAAGAAAATTAACTGCATGTTTGTTGATTTAGAGGACACATATGATAAAGTTAATAGGCTTGAATTATGGAACCTTTACATGACTACAGAGTATAAGGTTGATTGCTGAATGTGATATGAGCAGTAGGTGAAGGAAGTAAAGAATAAATTGAATGCTGAATGAGTGGTTCTACACTGAGCAAGGAATAAGACAATGATGTGTGGTATCTCTTGCTTGTTTGATTTATGGATAAATGGATAAGGAATGCTTGTGGTGAAATTTAAGGTATGTTGGTTGTGAATCCAAATGTACACATACTTTTGCATACAGGTGGTGTCATGTTGTTGGCTGAGAACTTGTTGATTTGCAGCGAATATTAGATATATAGTATGATGCAATGAGCAGTATGGACCTGAAAATTAAGGTATCAAAAACCAAAGTACTTGTATTAATAAAATCAGGGTGAACAATAAGTGAAAAAAATTATACAAGTACATCAATGATGAAAAACTAGAACAAGTAGATGAATTTGTGTTTGCTTGGTAGCAAATATTCATAAATATTCATACAGCCCCCAAAATTTCAAGCAAAACTGAATGTTTAAAAATTACTTCATCAACTCTCTCATGTAAATGCATGACTGAAGTCTGTTTATTTTGATCCTTTTGTTCTGTGGAAGACTTGAGATGCAATGATCTCCCCCATTCATCCATTTCTTCTTTAAATAAATAAGTCTATCAAGTGTAGTTATACAGTTTTCTCTCTCAGGATTAAGAGGGAAAATACAAGCATTAATCATTTGTTCCAGTGCTTTTTTTCCCTTGTTACCTGTTTCTGTCAAATTATAAGACCTCACCTTCAGGTGTTCCACAGTTATGGCCATGAGGTCCACCTGAGCAAGTTCAAAGTGCGTTAGCCAAGTCTTTCCTATTCATCATGCTCTGACATGAAATCTCCTGATAGTATCTGCTCATTTGTCTGTGGGCTTTGAAGACGTTGTGAGTCTGAAAGGCAGAGGGAAAAAGGTTAATTGGTTTTGCTGACCATCTGTTTGTCCTGGGAATGAATGCAGAGCATAATATGTAAGAAATGGCATCTACAAGAATTAGGTAAAAACATTTTCACAGATTTAGTAATTTATGGATTGTGTTCTTGGAGGAAGAGTCTCTGTAACAAAAATCATTTTTACTGAGTTGTGAAAGCTTTGACCCTGGGGAGAGATAGCCAGTAAGACTTTCCTGGGAGCATCAAGGAGAAATACAAACTTTTCCAATTTAAAAAAAAATATACTTTATGCCTATCATTTTATACTCCTTTTAATGAGAAAAAGGGCATCACCCAACTCTACAGCTAATAGCAGCATCCAGGAATTGAACAGCTCGATCTACATGAAAAGGACTTTTTTTACTACAAAGCAACCAGGGCATTCTTTCACTTCATTGTTGCAAATCATTTTTGCAATTCTAGGAAGTTTCAAAAGCCGTTTGCAATTTATTAAATTAAGGGAAGGCTCTACTTTATATAAAGTCTGGGGGAAGGAGGGCAAACTAGATGATAGAAATGATATGTGTGAATTATTTAATGTATCCAAGGAGAGCTAGCTGTGTCCACATAATTATGGAAGAGGAAGAGGAAGGATTGAATGCTACCTATTCCCAAAACAATATGATTGTCTCAGGGAAGGCCATATACAGTAAGTTTACAATTATGTAGCTGCAGAACAGCACTTGGCAATATTGTTTGTTCTAGGACTGTGTGTCAAATTAGCTTCAAAAAAATATCAGTACAACACAGTGTACATATATAACGGTAAAGAAAATGCATTTCCCTCAAAGTTTGCAACCATGGTGTTTAAAAGGTTATAGCTTTGAGCCCATGATGTCCATAAAAGGACAGGATGAAAGTTCATGGTGTTTAGAAAGAGAAAGCAAACATTTCACTATTGCACCAATGACCTTTTTTAAGTGTCAGCAATAGGTCAGCCCTCCAATCGGGCTTGAACATCTTCAGAGGTTTTCACAGCTATTGTGCTTAATTATAATTAACATATTAGAAGAAAACAACAATTTTGAACTATATAACAACATTGTTATATAGTTCACAGTTATTAATTGTTCACACATTTTCAGTTAAAGAACAAAAATCCAGGCAAGCCCTCTTAACTTATCCTTTGAAGTCCAGAAATGCTATTTCTTGTTATACAGCAAAGGATGTATTGTGAGGATTTGAAAAAAATCAGCTTTCCTGAATCGTTATAGAATATTTCACTGTGAGCTTGGCAGCTGAAATGTCTGTAGCAAAAAAAAACAAACCCTCATATTTCTTTTTTTTTTTAAAAAAAGCTTGTCAGTTATTCTGCTGCTCAGTTAAAATAATTTTTTATCTGAAAGATCCTCTTGTTCTGTGTAAGACCTCTGCTTCACTTTTTCCTTAGGCTCTTTACAGTAACATTGCATCCAAGGCATAACTTTTAGGGCCACAATGCTCTTCAAAACTTATATAAAATATAATGCTATCAGGGCTCTCAAAACATCTTGCTTTCAAGATCAGCTGCCTGGTAAGTAGAGTGTCTTAAAAATTTAGCCCTCAGCAGAAGACCTCTTAGATCACCTCCAATCCTATGATGTGATGCTTCTATGAAATGGTTCCTCAGTATAAGGATTATCATCAAAGAACACTCTGTATCAGTGTTTCTCAACCTTGGCAATTGTAAGATACTTCAAC
The DNA here is from genome assembly GCF_059951505.1 of Python bivittatus. NCBI lineage: Eukaryota > Metazoa > Chordata > Lepidosauria > Squamata > Pythonidae > Python > Python bivittatus. The sequence continues at coordinate 30,566,250 of NW_028277035.1, forward strand.
TCCCAGAATTCCCCAGCCAGCATACCTCTCATCTGTAAGAGTGCCTAATCAACAGGAGAGTAATTATACCTTGTACATGAGCTGTGTATCCTATATTGCAGAAGACAGTCTGATATCAATAGGGTTCTATATACCATGCCTTTAGAAATCTATGGTTGGATGCTTGTCCTACTTGACTTCTTTAGACAGCTGGGGTAGGGGGTAAGGTCTGGATTCAGGGAGATTTTGGAAAATGTGGTCAGGCTGCAGTTGCAGAGGAGCCTCAAGGAATCACATTATCTGGTTCCTCTATAGATAGGTTTCAGGGCCAAATATGGAATGGAAGTGGCATTGGTCACCCTTGTGGATGACTTCCAACAGGCCTTGGGTGGAGGCAATGCAACTTGCTTGGTCCTTTTAGATATCTCAGTGGCATCTGATACCATTAATTATGGTAACTGTCTGGAACACCAGCAAGGGTTCTTGGCAAGATTTCAGAAGGGGTTTGCCATTGCCTCCTTCCTCGGGCTGAGAGAGAGTGACTGGCCCATGGTCACCCAACTAGCTTCATGCCCAAGGTGGGACTACAATCCACGGTCTCCTGGTTTCTAGCCTGGTGCCTTAACCACTACACCAAACTGGCTCTCCCTCATTGCTCCATAAGTTTACTCTAATAACAGAGCAGATCTTCACAGCAGTGTTGTAACACATGCTTATAAGAGCTTGCATGCAAATCTCCCACAGATTGCCTTTTGGCATGTCAAATACCTGCTAGCTGCTCATATAGAAATTCCCCTGATTATGCTGGCATCATAATCAAACTAGCAATCTTTGTTACTACTTGGTAAATACATATGACACTCAAGATGAGAATGTCACCCATTTGCCTTCCAAAACCTCAAGTTTGCATGTATCATTCAAACTAGAAAACGTAGGTCCCTCTGATATACTCTGAGGATTGTTAGCAGTACATATTATTGTTGTTTGGATTATATTTCTAATTTACCACCAACAATACTTAGAAAAAGGTTTTATTACTTTCAGGATGAACCATACCTAACCATTTAATCTACTATGGATGATGGCATGTAGTCCATAGGTAGCTGAATTCTATCCACTATATATTTCACTCCACCAAGAACGCCTGAAAGCTGTTCAAGATTTTCACATTACATATGATAAAAGGGTTTTTTAAAAAACCATTTCTGAACCCTGTTCAATTAATTCAGCTTCAGTTTTATTTACAGCCAAAAGACCCAAAAGCAAGTTACAAATACAATTGAAACTTGGCATTAGATAAAACAGTTTAACAAATAAAATATTTAATAAATATTACTTAATGCACTTAAAATCCCAACTCTTTTATTTGTTACTAAAAACCTTGTTTTTATAGCCATAGTTAAGCACTATTAAGTTTTGGCTACAAATGTGTGTTTTTAAAAATAAGGAAGGATTGCTTCAGGAAATCCCAAATGAATCCTTTGTAGATATGTGGTTTGAACATATGACTCAAAAGATAAGTCAGATTGGCACTGATCCTGATTATTTATTTTCCAGGGGTATGTCATCAGCATTTCATTGTATCAAACAAAGACTATGGGATAATTCAGTACTGGTATTAATGGCTAAAGCCAAAGTATTGTGTTCACCCATAACTTTTGGAATTAACTACAGATATATTTTTCAACTCCCTAAACATTTAAATAGCTTATATTTAAGTAAATACAGAATAGCCTTTTCAATAGCCAGATTAAATGTGTTGCCATCAAATAATATGCTGTATGGTAGATTTCAAAAAATCCTCATCTCTCAAAGATTTTGTTCATGTAATGGTACTGATCCTAAAATGGTGGATCACATTTTATTGTATTGTGGATTTTATAAGAGTCTTCGGCAGGAAGTAATCTGGCCTATTTTAAAATCCAAAACCAGGAAGTGATACTTCTGAATATGTAAAAAATTTACGAGCAGATGAAAATCCTGAGATTACAGTGGCAACGGCCAGATTTTTAACTATGGCTATAAAAACAAGGTTTTTAGTTCAGTTAATTGAATTGGTAAACACACTTGTAAACGTGTTAATGTACATGACATTGCAGGCAGGCCTATTGAAAATGGCTGTCAAGTTAAATCTTGGCTCAGTGAAAAAATGAAAGGAAAGAATATAATCAGATTTGATAGGGTTTTCCTAGAGACTTGACAAAAATAAAACATTATAGGAAATATCAACTCTCTGTATATGTAGAACTCATGTTACAAATAAATGTGATTAATCTTCAGATGGAAGTATATTTTGAATAAAAAGCTAGCTCCACAACTTGGTTGAAAAATACTAGGTTTTTTTCCTGAATTGTTCTAAGCCATTTTCTCACCACATTGCAGTTCTGAACACATTTTGAACACTCTGCACACTGCTTTCATAACTGTAGGCTTCTGAAGTTTCAAATATTTTGCACTTAGTTTGTAAATGCAACATAAATAAATATTATTGTCACTCATGTTTCTTCTCCTCTAACCATATTTGTGTGGGGGCAAAAATCTGCATAGTGGTGTTTTTTGTTTTTGTTTTGTTTTTCATTTCCTCCTTCTAAATTCTGGATCACTGAAATTTAGCAAGGATGTGGATCAAATGTTGGCAGCTATGTCAGCCCTCAAAGCCACAGTATGCATTTTCCCATTCTTATACGCACACTATATTTTCATACGTCTTCTAATCAAGAAGCAACCTTAAACAAATTATTTGGAGGGAAGGGGAAGCAAAAAAAATTCCACCAGCACCATCATAAACTTCCTTGGAAAGAAACTGTGGAAAACTACTGATTTATAGTTAGTTCAGGGCGAAGGAGAATCCTTATTTCTCCTTCTAACTAATCCTGCTTGAGATCACTTGTCCCTGATGCAATTAATAAAGAGAAAACGGAAATCTTCTCTCCATAAACCAATTGACTTAATAATTTAATGGCTGGTGAGAAAAATGGGGCAAAATTCCCCTACTGTCCATATTTGTTTATGGACAAGGACGGTGTGCATCTCATGGCTTGCAAGTTCCCTACCTCACTGTAGTACTAACATACTAAAGTCTAACAAAATATTTCATAGGTCTCTATTCATATAGTATAGCTGAAAGTTGCCATTGCTAGATAGCTGAAAAGGTTGGTTTCTTTGAAGGCAGAAATCTTTTACAGACCCAAGCAAGGTACACAATTTTCTGTCATAGTTGCAGCAGATACATCCATTCAGGGAGGCCTGTCGTGTTTTTCAGTGCCATGGCAACAGGAATTGTATGTTCTTACAATATCTTTAGCTTCACAATATTTTAACTGATTACACCAATCTATTTCACTCCTGTCATCAAATCCCATGGTGCTGATGAAGAAATCACACAGAACTGCATCACAAAATCTCAGGTGCTGTATGAATATCATGAATGACACATCACACACCAGGCTTCTAAAGAGCAGGATTTTACTTCTTCGGTGGCCAATCATGAAGGAGAAGCACACTTTCCTGCTTTCCTTTAACAAAGTTATAAATTTAGCCTCCTGACCAGACCAACACTAAGTTGGGCAGTAACATTTGTGTTTGGGTATTTGTGATCCTTTAGTCTTATCTGATGATCTGTAAGACATTTTTCAAACCAATTTCTGATTGGGAAGAGCATACCATGAGCTACCATCCAAAGGAGGGGTACAGCCAATCAAAGAGGCAGGTGGGTCCAGAGAAAAATTCAATTCAACTTCATCTGAAGTATAATTGAAATGAAATCTGTTCATGCATAGAGTTAAATACAACTGAAATGACTGTTCTCCAGACATGTAATCATTTCTATCTTTTGTCACCTTGAAAATTAAAATTGTAATTAGCAAGTAACTTTGCAGGGGATCTGAAATCACACTTAAAAGGACTGGAGGGGGAACATGCTGTCCTGAGTCTGTAAGTTATTCAATCTGTTTTTCTTTTCAGAAATATAACCGTACTTTTATTGTAAGCCCTCGCTTAGGGATTCCATTAATTGTGTTAATGCTGGGTGAACTATAAATATAAAGGCTTTGAATTATTCCTGGAAAATTCCTGGGACTTCTACAAGAAACTAGGTTTGTAAGCACCTAGTTTGGAAGCACTAAGTGCTAAAATTGCTATAGTATTTTTGAGGCATGGTTCATATATCTTGAGTGTAGAATCTGTTTTGTTTAGGAAGCTGGTTTAGGAAGTTTTGTTTTGGAAACTCAGGGAAAGAAAATAGTTATTTATACTTCTGACCTCTAAGCTGATTAAATCATCTGATGGGTAATCAAAGCATGGGACTCCAAAGTCTGCAAATGACAGCCTGATTACTAAATCACAACTCTTGATCAAGATAGATTTTAAATAGACAAATCCAGGACTCTGACTGAGAAAAGGTTTCCTTCACCAAACAGTCAGGAAATACATTAGCAGTAATTTCCAATTAATGTCAATGTGTTCAGATAGTACCAGTTATGACTTAGAACTCCTATAATATTTGGCACACAGAGCTATCTGGGTTTCAGTGATCATGGGCTAAGGCTGCTTAGCTTACTATTCAGTAATGCATGCTGCACAATGAGAAAAATTACCCGTAAATCCTTTTTGTTCTTTTGCCGTTAAGATAAAATTCATCCATCACAGCCAAGGGTTGGTTTTTTTTTTTTAACCAATTGTTCAACAGGGATTGAACGAATTTGCCTGACTTCTTTCCAGGCAGTTACAGAATTCACCCAGGTAGCATCACTCAATAGCACTGTAAGCAGAAAGTAGCATTGGAAACACTTTCTTGCAGCAACTTAGAAATGTGAAATTCTCTGCTGTTCCTCTTTATCTTTGAGAATTACAATAGTCTCTTATATATTACTGACTAAAGATTCTGGCAATAAAATTACTCATTGCAGTGGTTAAACCTTCTCTGTTAGTCTGTGGTGTCCTCTTGTTAAACCCTGTTCAGAAGCACACAAACTCTGCCATTTTGTGAAAAAAGATGTGCCACTCCAACTCTTTTATATCCAATATGTCCAAGTTAATCAAATCACTGCCAGCCTCTTTATCCTCCTTTGAAAGCATCTGCCTTTGCCATTCATCACAAAGTCCAGTCAATTCAGGCAATCTTGCACACCCAACGTGATATTTCACACTGTCAGATATTTCCTTGTAATAATAGCTTTACCCACAAAACATTTAGGCTGAGGACACACAAATGTATTTCAATAATTGGGGGCCTTCTCTTTCAATAAAAATCCTCCCCATTCCAGAAATATATACAGATATTTTGAAATACAATGATTTCTGTGATGCCTCTCCTCCAACTTGTACTTCTTGAAAGAGCTGAATGCTTAACTATAAAAGCTCTGTCATCTTTCAGTGAAGATAAAATTACAATCAGCATATTTCCCCTACTTTTACTGGATCAGTAAAAGGTAGGATCAGTACTACTCTTATGTTTATCCATTCAAGAAAATATCAATAACCACTTAGAACATATCTATACTAGAAAGGTATTTTTTGTCCTTTATTAAGACAGTTGACTATTCTTGTCCAAACTCTTAATCTCTGTATAGTGTGTTCTATTGTAAAATGAAAATGATGGTTCAGACTTTAATTCTGCTTCCCATCCCTAACATTTTTTTTCTTCTATTACCTGCTCATTTCTTACTGACTCTGATTTTTAATTAGTCAACTTACTTTCTCTGCAGAAAGTCACTGGGAGTTGGGCGGCATATTTCTTATTACAATTATGATTATTCCTCTCTTCTGACTTTTTTTGCAAAACATTAATGTAACCATTTTTTTCTGTCTGTATATTTTTGCATACCTTTGGCCCTGTTCATGTAAAATATTTTTCTCTTCATATCACACTCCCATGTCTGCTTGGATCTACTCCCATTTTGTTATTTGGCCAATCGAAAGTTTCTTCATCCATTTCCCATCTTCATCCCTTTTTTCATTCAATTATTTTTCTTTGGAAAGCTTTTTCTTCTAATATGTGACTTCCCCATCAGTTCTATTATTTAAAAAGCACTTAATGTGTATTTTCTCCCTTTATTTGTTTAAGTTTATGGCATTGTAGGCAGGCTTTTAGGCTCCTTTCTTTTTCCCCTGCCTAATGCTTAAAAAATTAGGAGGTTGCTGGTTCTAGGTGCCATTATAATTTCCCATTATAATCCCTCTAGAATTGATCAATGAAAAGAGATCTTTGTGAAAGTGATTACACACCTAGCAAGACAGATGTTTGTATGCATAAACACAGCTTCCAAAGGGATGTTGAGTACTCATTTGAATAAATAAGTAAAATGTAAATTGGCTAACTAAAGATGCCACATACTTTTCAGTTTTGTTATAAAGTGGGGAAGGAGAAGAGCTCTTCCACTTGAAAGAAGCTGGCAGTGATTTAAAGCAAAATTCACTCCCCTCCCTTATTTTACATCCTTCATATTCCAGGGCCTTAAGATGTTTTCTCTCAGTTCTACCCTGAGGCAAACTGAAGAAAACAGTCATAAAGTAGTTTGGGAATTAAGGCAGGAAAGTAAAGAAGATATAGCTGTGCTCCATCCTTTCAGGCCAGGAGGGCAGCACAGATCCTGGGAGGGCAGCACAGGGGGAGAACCTCCACACCTTCTGCCTTCCTGTTCTGCCTTTCCTTTTTTCAAAAGTTGGTCAGTTCTTTGGTGGCATGCCTTGCAAACTCTGCTTTGTAGGTGTTCCTCTGAAAGGATACTCAGCATTTAAGGAACACAAACCACCTGTTTCTGAGATTGTTGGTTTGTTTGTTTAAAAGATTTGTATGACTGCCTATCTCAGAACACGGTTCTGGTGGCTCACAACAACAATAAAACCAAGAAACAATAAAAAAACATAAGCCTCAGCCATCCTCCTTAGATCTCTCCAAAAAAACATCCACAGGCTCCCATCTCACCATATTCCAGCACCTGGGGGAACAGCTGTCTCTTTATGGCCTTCTGGAAGGCAAAAAGGTGGGGGCCTGCCAGGTCCACAGGGCAGAGGCCACTATGAAAAAGGCGTGCTTCCTAGGTCCCACTAGATGATGACATTTAAGGGAAGGGACCTGGAGTGTGCCCACTCTATCTAACCTGGTCGAATGGGCAAATATCCTCACGTACAGGCAGTCCTGCAAATATCCCTTGTAGGGCTTTAAAGGTGATAACCAGCATCTTGAATTGCACCCAGAAAAAAACTTGGAGCCAGTGAAGCTCAGGCAACAGTGGTCAACACTGCACAGCTGCTACATCCTGGACCAGTTATAACTTCTGGGTGGTCTTCAAGGAGAGCCCCATGTACAGCACATTGCAATAGTCCAACCAGGAAGTGACTAAGACATGAGTGACCATGAGCAAGACCTCCCTATCCAGGAATGGGCACAATTGGCACACAAGATAAATCTATACAAAGGCTCCCCTGGCCAGAGCTGCCACCTGTTCCTTGAGCGAGTCCAGGAGGGCCCTCAAATTGCACATTGACTCTGTCTGGGGAAGTGCAACCCTGTTGAGGATCAAAGATGACACATCACAAAAGCCAAAAACATTCCATCTTGCTGGGGTTGAGTCAGAGCTGATTCCTTCCCATCCAGACCCACACAGCCTCCAGGCACTAACCGACACATAGAAATAAACAGCATCTACATACTATTCAAAAGAGACAAAAGACCAGAAGATCACCTCACCAGCAATCATCACCTAGATAAGCAAAGGTTACCATCAGGCACACAATCAAGCAGTCAACAGATACTAATCAAGGAACTACCCCACCCCCACCAGCACTGGCAAGGCAGGCCACAGTATATAAGCAGAGAGCAAACCCCATCCCATTCTAGCACTGAAGATGTTACCTAGCCAGGTAATAAAACATTGGCAAGAAAAAAACCAAGCTCAGAGAACCCTAAGGACTCCATAGATGCAGCACAATTTACTTGTCAACAAATTGGAATGCAATGACATTTTTGCAGCCTGAAAGGTATAAAAGAGAGAGAGAGAACCTCCATATCAGGGAGGTGGGCAACTCAAGAGAGAAGACCTCTTAGGGCACTTCCTCTTGCCAACTTGCTAACAATCCTTTTTTTTTTTTTTTTTTACCCTCCAGCTCCTGGGCCTTCATATGAATTGGAACAAATCCTCTCTGCACCAGGCCAGCATCCCACGTATACTGGAGTCTTCTTCAACACCAGTGTGAACAAGCTTTCTTATCACTGTAATGGATCTGCTCAGCAGAAGCTCACTTGTCAGTCAACTGGGTGCTAGACCCCAGTTTGATTTTACCCTTTTTTGCCTTACGGAGTAACCTTCCAAAGGTCTGTTTGTGGACAAATACACTGCACAATGCCATCATGTAATTGAAATGATCTCTGTAGTCAAAATATTATTTGTTATTGTTGTAAAGATAACGGGATGAATCCTTTCCCATGAGAAAGAAAATCCTGACAAAATAACCTGTCCAATAACCTTGTTTTCTCTTCCACTGGTAGGGAATTCTGTTTTGTATCCTTCCTTCCTCTCCTCTGCTAACTTAATTATGTGGATCCATGCTGGCAACACTGCTTGTATCATAGCACTTCCATGGTGACCATGACACCCTTGATTTGTCCCCTCCTATCCTTGGGAGGGGGATGATTATCACCCACATCCCCTTTGGGATTACCTCTTGGCAGATTCTACATCCTGACCCACTGCTACTTCACCTGACAGTCTGGAGGATCCAAGGGATCAACTCACCTGCTATACAGACTTCTTAGAAGCCTCTCAAAGCCATGTATTGAGTTAAATGAAAAAAACAACAACCCTTTTCTCTTTTTGCCTCTCCAAATGGACTAAACCCCAATCCTCTCCTAATGACATAGTTCTGGGTTGTTGATTTTTTTGTTGCTGCTGGTTTTGAGTTTCAAACATAAATACCTTTCCAAATCCTCATTAAAGGTTTATCTAGCTGTTTTGCACCTGGTTTGGGCTGCTATAATTAAGTGGTCATATGTGTCTCCACAATTTATTTCTGCCTGCCCTGAAAATGCTTCCCTCTTGGAGTCACTAAATTATCCTTACTCAGTTAACTGCTCATTATTTCAAGCCTATGGCCTCCTCCTTTGCATCTCTCCAACCTGAAAGGTGCATTCCTGGTAGCCATAACTTCTGCTCACAGAACTAGTGAATTTTGCAGCTTTGGGATGGATCAGCCTTACCTTATCTGACCTATGGGCAAAGTTGTCATCTATCCTGATTTTACATTTCTGCCTAGGGTCATTTCTGCTTTTTCCAAGGTTTTTGTCCAATGTAACTAATCCCTAGCATTCTCTCAATGTTCATCATTGCCTATTGCACTGCAACGGTCTTCTATAAGGCTCCTAGACTCGGGCCACTCTGGTCAGCATCATAGTATCCCTCCAGTGTTTTTGCTGCTGGATTGTATCTCATGCATCTCACTTATCAGCTTGCAAACTCGAGTGAGTGCCCCCTCTACAGCCCTTACAGATGCTTCAGGACATCTGTAAAGCTACAGCACAGTCTACTACTTGAACGTCTATGAAACAAAATATCCCCTCAGTGTTAGAGATTGAGCTCATGGGTCATTCAGCAGACTTGTGCTTTCATCCATCTTATCTGAGGATGATCTGTCTACCAGTGTCAGATCAGTTTACCTTGTGTAGAAGTCCACAAAGAATAATGACAGGTTGCTTACCTGTAATTGTGATTAGATGAGTGATCATCTCTGCATTCACATGACCTTCTACCATCCTCTCTCCAGAGGTTTTTTCTGCATCACAAGCAACATATTGTGACAAAGAAATGAGGTAGGGGAGATTTTCTTTCAGCTGAGATAGAGAAATATTGGGAAACACGAATCTGTATGGCATTAAGTCTATCAGTCTGAATGTATAGATGATCACTTAAATAACTATAATTACAGGTAAATAATCTGTCATTATAATTATGCTACTATGCTATTTTATGGTTTTACCATTTATTTTTCATATCCTGAGGAAATAATAATTTGGGAGGGTTTTACTAGAACAAGCAACTATGTTACAATAAATAAATTCAGCAAGAAAATAAAAATACAAATCTATCAATTTTCCCAGCTTTAAAAGTGCTTAAAAATTCAATTATTCTAGTACATCCAATTGCTAGAACTTTTTATCTTCCTTAAGTATCTTTTCCTGCCTGAGCTCCACCCTGTGTTGGTTGCTGTCAAGGCAGTGATCAGGTGCCTAGCAATTGGTTCTTTTTAGCACCCAGAGACAATACATGCCAGCAGTAAGGAGCTTTTAAGCTTTATTGTTAACTCTAGCAAACAGATTTAAACAGATGTACAGAAACATACAATCCAAAAGTAAGAAATGCAAAGGCATAAAGTGCAAAAGCATAACATACCAAGCAAGATGACAATAAATCTCCCTTGCTGTCAGGAGCCCCAATAAAGCAACAGCAGAGAGACCCCAAAACAGCCCAAATAACGGAGCTCCTGGTGCCAGGCCCATGTCCATGCTCCAAGCTCAAGAGGCAATACCAAGGTCTTTTATCCCTATCTTACACTAAAACTTCATGACCTGTTTCCATAGTAGCAAGACTGCAGGACCTGATCATGGCTAGATGGTGCACCTGCTCATCATCTGAACCAAGAGCCTGAGAACTGTATAGATAAACCAGTGCTAACATGGACAATCTTGAGGTCCTCCCCTACAACTGTGGAGGATTCCTCCCTTCTCCCCCACTCCCAAGCAAGAGTGAAAAACAAGTCAGCTAAACATTATGATGGCTCAGAGTGAACTCTAAACTTCTATACCCTTCTTAATATGAAGGAGAAATTTAAAAAATATGTCACCTCGCTCATGATAATACAATGGTCTTCCACATCGCCACTACACACCCCAAAACTCAATAGCTGCCAACTGATTGTCTTTGAACAGTCACATATAATTTGGGTACTTCTGAACTAACCAAGGTAAGGACTGCTTTAGGACATCAGTGGAATATTCGGTCCACCTAAGGCACTCAGTAAATACAATGTATACTTAAGATACAAATATCCTTCCGAACAAGTAAGTCTGCATAGTAATTTTCTATTTATTTGTGCTAAAAAGGAGGGGAAAGAATATTGTCAAGTGCTAGTAAAAAATAATTTATTTTTTAAAAGGCCAATGTATTTCAGAAATTTTTTTGTTGAGAACTGAGTGCTGAAATATTTCAGTATACACCACTTGAGATATTCTCGCTCACTTTTTTTGGTTTTATTTTACAATCATTCTCTGTTAGGGTTCCCAGATTTAATCTTCAACAAGCCACCTTGCAATAATGAAAATCTGACATTCCACATATCCATTAGTGCTTCTTCCTAAAAAATTTACTTCCACTAATTCAAATAATCTCTTGCAAGAATTTAAAGGTTTCTGTTTCCTTTATTATTTGATAGGGATCATTTTGCATTAACAGCACCTCTAGTTGCCATTAGCTAATGCCATCCTTAAAAAAATACATAGCATGCAATTTCATGAGCTAAAGAAATGAAACAGAAGCATCAACAAGCACTAAATATTTATTATCAGAATTATATTCTATTCTTGGTGACATTAGTACCAATTCCAAAATAAATCTTTTGAAGTCAGTGAATCAGCTGAGTAAAAATCTAGTGCAGTATGTTATAAAGTATAATTGGTCCAACTCATTAGAAGCAGATCTATCAAGTCATGATCATCTGGGGACTGAAAGTATAGACAGACCTTTGGACAGGAATATGATATGTAGCTAAATTAATTTAGGAGTTAGCTAGCTCCTCCATAACTAGATAAGGTGGTTGTAACCCTCTCTTAGCTATACTTCATTCATCTCAGGCATGGAAAGAAACACTTGGTTGCTGAATGGAGATGTCAACCTTCCATACTGGATGACTTTCAATCTCCAGCTTGTTAAGAATCACTGCATACAACTTGAATTTTGACTGGGATGAACCTTACTCTCTTATTGCTTATAAGTGCCAAAATTGCAATAGAACAAGGAAAGAAGTGTCATGGACAATCTATCCATGAACTTTGTATCCATGACCTTCATGTCATATAATCTTCCTTGCCCCTTCCCACTCAGAGGAAGGTCACTGGGAAGGGTTTGTACTGTGCATAAGACATAGTACTGCAGCTATGCGGTATATACATGTTCTCATCGTTACTGTGTAATGGGCAAAGATCAGTGACAACATATTTTTAAAAAAGCCAAACCAGCAGCAAATTAAGTGAAGGCATCCCAAAACTGGGATGAATGGATCTGGAAAATGAGAGGTAGTGGTGCAACATTTGTAGGAATCTAAATATATTTTTCCCACTTTGGAAGGAATCCTAGGTTTCTAACTATTCAAATAATGATCATCATCACAAGCTTTCAGGGTATATTATGCAACCAACTATATTCCTTTGGAAAGCTTTGCTTGTGAGCATATCTTATTTATTTCTATCAAATCCATTTTTCTAAAATTGCCAACATTTCTCGTGAACAGCAGTGAGTTTTAAACAATAGTTTGTAAGGAATTTAATAAGAGATGCAGAATGTTTAAAGAATACACATACTGTACATAAACAATTCAGTGTATTGTAGCCATAGCACATTACAAAGGCTGTCAAAGACAGTAAATACACAAAATATTAACAATGCATATTCTTTCATATATTAATGCACTTCAGGGTTCTTTGTCAAGTTGCTTACAGCAGAGTGAGAAAATGGGGAAAACATTCTGTCTTTTTTATGGTAATGCAAATCACAGTATTTGGGGTGGAATATTAGGTTGCAACCTATGTCCATCCCAATAAATCCCAGCCCTTCATTTTAATTTATTTCAAATCAAACTGAGAAGAGAAATGAGCTAGTAGGAGTCATAAATGAGTAGTAAATAACACTCTTCCTCTTCTTTTTCTTCTTTGCTACCCTTTGTCTTTAATTTATGCTGCTTATATATTTTGATTTAATATGAAAATTAAGGTCCATTCAGCCTAGCAGACCTCTGCAACTGTTGCCTATTTATATTTCCACTCATTTGTGCCACCCTTTATTTACCATTTCCATTTAAACTCAGAATTTATCTTTCTATTGATATTTACTTAGGCTATTCAGTAAATTGATTCCTTTTGTTCCCTTCCACAATTTCCCAGATAAACAGATTAATGAGGATGAATCTATCTCCATTTATGTTATTTCACATCTATTTTATTTAGTGTATGAAACTCTCCATGTATTATCAAACAATTTTAAATTCAATTTATTAAGTAATGGGTAGCCTTGGATCCAGAGTCTTAGAAGCTAGGTAGTATAGAAATAAATAAGAGTAATAAATAAATACTGTTACATTTTAATCCAAATTTATTAAACATTAATTGTTAATCTGACAGAATAACACCATGAGTTTTTTATGAAGGAGATTATATTTGATAAAGACATTCTACCTGAAGGGGAAGCAGTTTGCTTTTTCCACCTCATGCTTCTAAAAACCAGTTCAGAGAATTGATTCCCCTCCCCCTGAAAAAAAAACTCAGACTCTTCCCCCATCCAGGCCTTAAAAGTATTGCATTACTACACCTCAAATATTTTCTTTTGCTGGTTGACTCAGTTAAAGAAATCTGAGAAAAATATCTGGAGTGGCATGGCCAAGAATGACAAGACAGAGGTAGCAGGAAGAATAAACTCCAGTCATTCAGAAAAACTTTTTACTGTAGTTCCCAAATTAAACATGAATAGAGCAAGTATGTCATACCAAACATGGTTACTCAATCATGCCTAATTTAGTGGAAGGGAGGGAGGGAGAGAGGAAGGAAGAAGACTGGAAATTAGAAAATCTATCTGTATCTATCCATCTGTATCTATATATCCCCATTTCAAATGAAGTTCCTCCTTTTTTACATATCTTTTTAATTGTACAATTCCTTCACTTTTCCACCTTCACACTTACATACACATACATAACTTGCTGAATTGTATGAATTTAAATTTTCAGTTTTCCCAACTTGACCTAGGTAGGAGGATATTAGGGTTTTATGTTTAAAAGTGAAAAGGCTTAACATTTTCAGAAACCTGGTAAGTTTCCTGAACTGATTAAGCAAACATCGAGGTTTTATATGAACATTTGCAGAAGCTGTTTCCAGATTCTTAAAGGCTACCAATAAATTTTCCAGATGTTTCAGCCTGTTTCTGAACAGATGCTCATTCCTACAACTCCCCAGAGGAAGGCCAGGAATTCTCTTTGGAACTCAGGAGGGAAAGGCAAGGAGAGGTAGCCTTAAATGGTGGCATAAAATAGTATTGAAGTGAGCCAAATGCATTTCAGATGTAAAACATTTTCACATGGTTTGTTGTGTATTGCATCACAGCTGTTTAACTAGTTTCAGCCAGGTGCTATATTTGTGTTCCTGCATGCTCTGAAGCTGTTATTTTGAATCAGATCCAACTCGCTGCCCAGCCTTATTTTATTTTAAACACAGGCAGTGCGGTGAGCGCTCTAGCGTGCACGGTCACTCTCTTTGGAACATTATTTTTATTCATTATTTGTCACTATGGAACTAGGGGTGCCTGTGGAGGAGATGGGGAAAAGGTAATCTGCATTGTTGACTGTCTCTGTGTCAAATGAATCCTCACTTCAAAAGGAGAAAAAAATCAGACATCCACCATTTCTAGGCAAGAGTACTATTTTGGAACTTTATCCCAGCTATAAAGCTGTTGTTATGGAGCAGTTGATGATTTTGTTGTTGTTGTTGTTTTCTTTGTGTAGGGGAAGCAACAAGACTACATTCTTGACAATGGTGAAGGCAAGAGAGGGCATCAAGATTTTCAAGGAGCTCTCTGACTGATGACCCCAAATATACAGGATGTTGCCCTTTGCGGGGGAGAGAGGGAGCTTTGAGCCATTCTTGACTCCCGGAGACTGGACAGACAAGTCCATGCAGTTTTCAGAAGTGGCGTACCATTGCCTTTTCCTAGGGAATGACTAGCTCAGGATCACTGAGCTGGCATCCATGGCTAAGGCAGGACAACATTGAAAAAGAAAAAAACTGATTCTAACTTGTAGTTTAGTTTAGGAGAATGAAAACAGTCCAGATGTTTTGAATTACTGCTTCCACAATTCTTCCATCTACTGTGGGACTGTCAGATCTGGGCTGCAAATATCCAGATGACTACTAGACCACAGCAAAGAGATACCAGATAACTCTAACCATTTAGGTAGCATAGATCTGGTAGCCTTCTGCTAGTTGTGCTTGGTTGCACTTCAAGTTAAACACCTGAAACGCAACAGGTTATGGCACCTAGTTTTGGATTTATACACCAGGGAGGAAGAAGCATAGCAGGAATGCAATAATAGCATTTTTTTTTCCCTTGGAGAAATCCAGTACAACTTTATGGAGATATCAAGTTAAGAGTGCTCCTATCTCATTATTATTATTATTAGTGTTTTAACCTTAAAAATATGTCCACTTTATCTGAAGTATTCTTCATCACATTTCAACTGTACCTTCTCAATAGAAAGAATAACTCTGGAATATGATCAGTGTAAAAAGAACAGAAGAAATAAATGAGAAATAAAGTACAGAAACCTTCTCCCAGAATTCTTCTACTTATTTTTAACTGCTTTTGAGTGAAGAAAAAAAAAAAAAACCTCTGCTTCTTTTCAAGGGGAGTAAAAAACTTACAGGTGCTGGATTTGTATTTGGCTCAAATTAATCTACAGTCTTTCCATGTTCAACTCAATCCTAAGCAAAAACAAGGTTGGGGGACTTCTTCATAAGACTTTTTCCAATTAGGAAGCATGAAAAATGAAAATATGAGCAACCAGAGAGGCAAACAGCTCTTCCCATCATATCACAACACCACCAAAATAATTCTAAAAAAATGTCAGAGGTACCTCATGAATGAGGAAGAGAAACATCGGGTTTTTTACAGGGAAAAAAAACTTTCAGGAAATTGGAAGGCAGAATTTGGCACAGAGTTCATTCAAATTTTGCCCCTAGGAATTGAATCTCAGAGGGCATAATAATTACATATTTTATTAATTATTAATGAATTCAATCCCCCCCCCCTTAAAAAACATTTGAGTGCTCTTATTATTGAGAGATTTGGGTAGCTTACCCTCTGGCACATGAACTGAAATGGTATGAGTGGAAGTCACTTGGGTGTACTTCAGCCAGTTTTTAAATGGGCTGACTTTCGAGATGAGCTTGGAGGACCAATATCCAAAGCTCATTAAATAAATGTACCAGAAGATATAATATATTTCCCACAGCCATCACTCATCAAACAAACTCTACATGAGTACAGTAGCCTCCCACTGGAGTTGTGAAGGTCAATAAAAGATGACCTTCAACGAAATAGATGAAACAAATATCAGAGTCATTAGCCCTACACAAGGAACTTCTCTGGGTTTCTGGCCCACCTCAAAGCAGAACCCAACTTCTGACTTTAATTGGTGCAAAAGACACTAAGAGTAGCAGTGGTAAACCAAAACGAAATGCCCATGGCTTATCTATTCTGGCATTTGTAGGGCAGTACACATTTTGAAACATTTTGTTTCAAAAGAAGCATCTTCAGATCTCACATAAACACAGCTCCTCTTTGCTACTCATTAACATAACCTGACTTTGCAAGTTTCTGTCTCAGCCTGAAAGAAAAGTGTTACTGCTTTCATTTCCTTTAATAAATTCTATTAAATTGAAACTGGTTTGAAACTGATTTGAGTAAGGTGATTTCCCTAAACTTTACCAAGGCTTTCCTCAAACCACCTGGAAATCTAGGATCATAAAATTGCTACATATTTTAGCTAGAGGTCTAAAGGCCTTAAGGAACAAAGTTAGACAGTTTCCATTAAGTTTTGAATGCTATCTTTATTAAGAGATTTTTTTCCTGTAAATATTCATTATGTTAACATCATTTAACAATATCTAATGCAATATATAACAATAAAAAACACCATTATAAAACCATAATTACATAATAACATATAATCTAAATATTTATAACATATTATGAAGCTTAGTATATAACTAATAAGAAAAACAAGATTAAATCATAGGCATGAAGCCTTATTAGAAGAATAAGCTTAAAATCTGCCTTTTAATAGCAGATATTTGAATAGAGAAAAACAGTCTGAACCAAGGATGGGTTATATCTTATAGTAATCCAGTTTGTTTTAATAGTGGTTGAATAAATAAAACATAATGACTTACTTTCATATACATTATGCTAAACCATAACCCATGTTTTCAAACCACAATGGCTGGGTTTATATGTAAGAACCTAAGCTAAAACCAAACAAACCACTTACAGTAATAGCTTACCATAATATGAGAACCCAGCCTCTGTTTGAATGTGTGTGTGTATACATCCATCCATGTGACAACCCATGAAAATAATTTTCATCTTCCTGAATTAAAAACATGTACACTAGCTAGAATTATTCCCATTACACAAATAGGAAATTAATACGTAATTAGGCCTTCAGGTAAGAAGGAAGGAAGGTAGGCCGGCTGGCCGGCAGGCAGGCAGGCCAGCTGGCCGGCCAGCCTTTTACATATAGAAGGTGGAATTTCTTGCACCTCTGGAGCCAGGAAAAGGGCAATTCTGCTTCTCTACTGTAGTACCTGCCTGCCCACAAACCTTCTCCAATGGTTTCTCCAAAGGTTTGGGTCCTCTGAAGTAGATTTGAGAGGGTGTAGACAAGGAGAGCAGTCAAACATATTTTTGTATAGGCAGGCTTCCAGCATTGCAGTGCTGGATTCCACCCAAAATACATTTTTTCTTTGTACTTTGCACTCTGTGCTCAATTACAGCAGTGATGAGTGCACCATTAAGATCTGAAAGACCAAGTTGAGGACAGATCATTTTGTAGAAAATCTACTTATGTCATCACTAAAAGTTGACACCAACCTGATGGCACTTAATCAATCACTTGCATGAGTATTGGTATGGAATCCATATATTGTTACACTTTTGCTGATACTTGTATGACTTGAAAGGGACAACTTTAGATGGATGTTTTTAATCCAGCCCAATATTGTATCCTGTGATCCTAGACAGTCAAAAGCAACTGAGTTATTAGTCTAAGTAATGGAAATGGAAAGAAGCACCACTGGAAAGAAGTAATAAATTTAATTAAATAAATTAATTAAATGTGTACATTTAATTAGTGGTGCATAATAACTTTTAGACATTTATGAAAATATGTGAAAATCCATAGACTTTTTGAAACCATGGATTCTTTGCCTGTAAAGAGAAATCCCAAAAATGTTGGGAGAATCCTGCTGAACCAACATATAAATGTTAATTCCAGCAGAACATAAAAAGCATTATTAGAGGATTGTGTTGAGATCTTGTGCCACTAAAAGATCTAACATTGAAATTAGATTATTGAATGAATCAAGATTAAGGAGAGAGGTATATAAGAATAAATCAACAGTTCTATTCACCAATCTTGGGTTCCAATGCACACATCTTGGAAAAGCCATGAATTATGTACCTGTCAGATATTGAATACTGGATTGTAGAGCAGTTATCAAACTTAGCCAAAGGATAACAGAGTCCATTAGAGACTATAACAGGCCGGCAGGGGAATGAGCAGCTGGTTTTTGTGCTCTCTGTTTTTCAGCTTTTATTATCTAATTTTATAACATTCTATTTTAATCTATTTTAATCTAAAAAATTTTTAACCATTTCTATAATTTTGTATCCCAGAGAGGCTACCCACCAGCTCCAGCTGTTATCTATTAATATTATAATCCAGGATTTAAGAACGGGGAAAAGGAAAAAGAGACAGCATGTCCACTCTGCAACACAGACTTCATCTAAGCCACTGAAGCAGCAGAAAACGGACGACTATACAGTAAACAATCAGACTGCTCCAGTAAGTAATTCGGCAATGGATTCTTTCTCAGACAGATCTAACTCTTATAACTCACTGGAATGGGACCTACAGTCAGAATTAGAAAGTCAACAGCTCATAGAGCTCTCTTCCTCCATCACAGAGAATATCACCTCTCCTCGGTCTACAGCGGTATGCTCGGCAGCCACTCTGCTTATGCAGGATGGGGATGCCACAAATTTAAAAAGGGAGAATGTAGCAGATTTTATATCCAGACAATGTCTGCTTACAGCTCAGATGGTCATCTCAATCTTTGATCTTTTAACAACAGTCATAGAAAAGGTTGACTCCCTGAAGGAGTCCTTTGCAAAGTTTATTAAGAGTTACCCAAACAAAACAGAAGAAATTAGGAAGGAATCAGCCATTCACATTGATGGACACCAGGTGGCTAGTACAAAGAGCAGAGCTGGCCCCACTCCCAAAAACATAAGGAGAGGAAAGAATATCTGCAAAGGAATTAACCCTCAAACACAAAATGGGCAGAGAGGAGACAAATGTAATTATCACTTACAGAATAATCAGATCACATTGCAGATTTATGACAACAGGGTGAACAAAGGGCGATGGGACGATAGAAGAGCTGTTATGCTGTCCTTGAGTCAGCTGCTCCATTGTAAACGCTCTGATAGATTTAGTACATGCTGAATGGCTGCCATCTAGAAGGGACTATACCCGAATTTTATTAACATTCAAGCAGCCTACAGTCTCTAGCATGCTTTTCAGAATGAAGCCCTTTCTGAGTACTTTCTCAATATTTCCAATACGCGTCTTTCGCTCAGAGAAAGTGAGCCCACTTCTGGATCAGTGTCTTCAAGAAGATAGTGTTTTAAAACTTGATTCTAACAGCTCTCATACAGATACATATGAAACGCTTGCATCAGCAATGACCCTGAGAAAGCAGAGTAATAATCTACAAAATGTGTTATCTACAGTTAGGGAGTCTATTGAGGAAGTGCCAGAAGAAATGTTGATTGATTTATTTGGTGTGCTACCAGAACCAGAGCAAGTAGATATTATACAGAGATTGGACGAATTAAGAGAGGCACTGACAACAACACAATCCACAGCAAAGCCATTAATTAACCTGGCCCTACCAAGTACTCAGGCCTGTGTTAATATTCTCACTGAATAGAGTATTAAGAATTCTACATTAAAGAAAAGTTCAGTTACACAGGCTGACAGTGGGGAAATTGCAGTGCTTAACCCAGTCCCCGATAATCTGCAGACTGTTAAAAGGTCTCGGTGTATAGAGACCTCCAAGTACGCAGACCCCAAGGATACAGCTTACCTCCTGCCCCTACCAGAATCAGATGTGCTCCTAACATCTTCCTATAAGGTGGATCCCCAATTGCATCCCCCAGGAAATGGGTGCAAATCCTTGTGGGGGCCAGATGGGGATGCTGCAAAGACAACCGAGAAAGGTGAAGAATTTCCAGTTCAACAACCAGCAGTCCCCCAGAGACAGAGGCTTGCCTCGCAGCCCCGTATTTTTTCTGGGGCTATTTCTGCTGTTGCTGAAGATGACTTCTTAAATACCCCAAATAAACCCACTTCACAGTCAGCTGTATTTAATAATAATCAGTATAAAACATGCTGCACCTCCACCATACCTCATAACCATCTCTTAACAACAGCCATCACTGAGAAGATATATTGACAGCATGAAGACCAGTGCAAGATAAACACTCTAAACATTTTAACGTGGAACACAGCAGGGTGGTATTGACTTAGAAGCCTTATTCATCTTGATCCTCTGAGAGGCAAAGACATTATTTTGGTGCAAGGAACATAGACTGATGAAGACCTCTTGCTTGACAGATACTACTCATATAAATTAGAAGCAAGGCCAGGCAGAGGATCAGGGAGATTGAAAGAAGGGTTGGGTATATTCATCTCTACCCCCTTAAGAGTTGAGCTTAAGCTTATCCCCCCTTTAAAACAAATGGCTATGCCCCTTCTTTTTAAGATGGGCCTTGACTCACTGTTAATTATTAATGTTTACCTCCCTCCATTGCAAAGAAAATCAGAAATCACTGCCATATGGATGGAGTTGGAACACTATGTTAATAATCTCCTCCTGGAATACCCAAAAGCTAGGGTCCTATTAGGGGGAGATTTCAATGCCAGATTGGGGTCAGATGACTATACATTATATAATAAATTTCATCTATACCCCCTTCCTCAGGATTCTGACTTACCCAACACCTCCCTCACACAACTCTCTAAAGATAAAAGAACAAACTATGCTGGTCTCTGCCTCGCCAAGATGGCAAATAGGCTTAACTTTTTTATAGCCAATGGATCGTTGGCAGGAGACTATCCTGGTGAATTTACATTCATGGCAGGGGCCAAAACCAGCACCATTGATTATATTCTAACCTCTGTGGATCTAATACAGTATATAGAACATTTTGAAGTTGTACCACTTCTAGAAAGTGATCTTCTACCACTCTGCATACATTTGAAGCTTTTTACTAGGCAGATGCTCCCTGAGGTAGCATGGACCCAGCAACTTGACCAGAAGGTAAGAAGAGCATTAGCAGATGATAACTTCCAAGCAATTCGATCAGCTTTTATACCAGGCAACTCCTCTCAAAATATACTAAAATTATACAAAAATCTAGTACAAAAGCTTCAACCACTACTGGCACATGACCCAGATTTCTCAGTTAAAAGGCCCGCCTTCGCTTCGAAGTCATGGTTTAATAAGGACTGTGTGGAAGCAAAGAAAGCCCTCATCTTAGCATATAAGATGTATAGAACCGAGACCGAAGATAACAATACAAAGACTCTTAAACAGCTGCTTATACTCAAAAAAACAATATAAGCAATTAGTGGCATTTAAGAAAAAACAAGAACAGCTTAGTGAGGCAGCAAAAAAAAGAACTCATCCCTATTTTGGCATTTAATAGCTTGCCAATCTGCTAGAACCCATACCCCACTAGATTCGCATATCTCATCTGCAGTTTGGGAGCTACATTTTCAGAGGATGTATGAAGATCCCTCCAGTGAGACAAAAATGCAATTAATGAAGGACCTGCCCAAGTGGCCCCCAGTATCAGCGCTTGAAATTAAATCCCTTATTGATCAACTTAGGATGGGGAAGTCCCCGAGAGCCGATTTTATTCCCGCAGAACTGCTGCAAAGTAATGAGTGGTGGATCCCAGTCCTGGCATTATTATTTACCTATATTGACAGTACGGGATACATCCCAGATGACTGGGGTCGGGCAATTGTTGTTCCTATCTTCAAAAAGGGAAACAGGTATGACCCCGCAAATTATAGACCAATAAGTCTGCTAAATACAATTAGCAAACTTTATGCTAAACACCTACAAGACAAACTTAAGGTCTGGCTAGATTGTGAGAACCTGATAGCAGAAGAACAAGCCGGGTTCAGAGAAGGGACAGACACTATTGATCAGTATCTGGTCCTGCAGCATCTGATTGAAAAATATGTGACAAATAGATCAGTTTCACTATATGCTGCCTTTATAGACCTTAAGGCAGCTTTTGACTCTGCTACTAGGACTAAGCTATGGGAGAAGCTGGAAGCTGCTTCAATTGACCATAGGCTCCTCCATCTATTACATGCCTTACATACCAACATGACCCTCAAGGTTAGGTGTAATATGCAAGATCTCTCTCGAAGCCAGTCCAAGTTCAAAAGGGGGTAAAACAGGGGTGCATCTTGGCCCCCCGCTTTTTAATTTTTACCTCATCAATATGGTAAAATGGATAAATAAACCAAATCATCACCCCCCAAAAATAGGAGATCACAGCATCGCCCTGCTGCTTTATGCAGATGACACGGTAATACTCTCTAGGATACCAGTTGGCCTAAAAAGAGCCTTGCGAGCTCTGGCTCAATATTGTAAAAAAGATAAATTGGAAATAAACTATCAGAAAACCAAGGTTATAGCCTTTGCTAAAAGGTCAAGACTTCTCTCATGGTATCTTAACGGTCATAATATAGAACAAGTGACCACCTTTAAGTACCTAGGTGTGGTCATACATGCCTCCGGTTCAAGGAAAGCGCATTGTGAATATGCAGCTGCTACTGGCCAAAGATCAGCCAACGCCATTCTCAAATTCTTCCACTCACAGGGAGGACATTATGTTCCTGCCACAATTAAGCTTTTTCAGGCCAAGTCACTAGCACAACTTCTATACGGGACCAGCTCAGACCCCCAGCTTCCTGTTTTACACCCTTGGAAAGGGTACAATCAAAATTTATTAGACCAATTCTCCAGATGCCCTGTTGTGTATCAAATGCACACCTATGGCTGGAGACTGGGCTGATAAAAGTAGAATCAAGAATCTGTATAGCTTCCTTATACCTCTGGCTAAAGCTTTTTTTCCTCAAGGCCTTGCACCATTAATCCTCCAAGACAAATTGTCCTCTTCATGGATCAAGGCTGTAGAGTCTAACCTTGAAAAACTAGGTTTTTCTCCTTCCTCAGTACTTGAATTGGACTATGAACAGGCAAAACAAAATCTGAGATTAAGGGTAGAGGACATAGAGAGACAAACTGACTTAGAGAAAGTTCCATCATTCCTGTCTCCAGACTATACTAGATAACATTGTCAATTCTGCCAGATATCTTCGCCAGTTAGAGACAGCAAACCATCAGAAAGCCTTTTCACTTGCACGATGCCATGCGCTCCCCTCAGCTGTTCTGGATGGCAAATACAAAAAGATACCATTGGCCAAAAGGCTCTGTCCCTGTGATTCCGGAGAGGTAGAAACCACTGCCCACGTCCTTCTCCGATGCTCATTTTATAGAGACATTCATACAAAATTTATTCATCCGATGATTAATAGGTATCCAGGCTGCTCTGATACCAACTATCTACAGATCCTGCTTAAAGACAAACAGACTACAGTCAAAGTGCAAGTAGCTAGATTCTGTGCAGCAGCATTAAAGATTCATTGGAATCTGATGAATATCTTATTGTAAATAGTTTTATATAACCAACACACTTCAATTTTAGATATTATCATTTTATCATCACCTTTATTATAGTTAGCGATCAATAATGATAGGATATCATAAGTTAAAGAGTAATAATTACACTACGGTATAGGCCACTTGATTTCATGTATAAATGACATTTAAGCAGCCAAATTATAATTATGATATAGATTTTACTTATTATTATTATATCTAAGATTTTTAATTAGACATGTGCATTTTAGTTGTACTGGTCTATGACTGTAATAAACTGATTGATTGATAGAGACTATAACATCTTCTACATACACAGTATAGCAGAACAGAACATTCTAGGAAAGTGTCCATATAACTGATGTTCAGTTGTTTTACAAGGCAGGGAGAGCTATTAGCCAAATGTTCAAGAGTTCTTTGATGAAAAAACATGGTTTTCCTTAAATTCTCAAAAGGGGAACAAAAACAGTATAGATTGTTTTTATTTGTACCTTTTTCCCTTATGTCTAGAAATACATGGTTTTATTAGTTGCATGTGTGTGTGTGTGTGTGTGTGTGTGTGTATATAAGTGCATATATAGGAAGATGAATACATATAGCTGTGATCTCATTTTGAGTGTTAAGGCCTCCTCAGTTTTTACTTTGGTTTATTTGCTAGTGATAAATTCCAGTCAGATTCCCGACAGTTTAAAAAGGCGAAAGATTTATATAATCTGAAGAGAAATCAGAGTTTAAATAGCAAAAAGCTAAATAAAAATTTGATCTAGGAAAGTTTTAAATGGATTAAGGGTCCAGATAAATTTGGAATATTGACTTTTACTATAAGATTTTGGAATTAACTATAAACAATAAACAACTTCTTGTGGGAAACAAATTTGTTTGGGTTATCCTGGCAACTGCAAGTCATAACAAGAGATAAGTGATGATTTTTATTTAGAAACTGGACAGAAGGAAAAAATATATAAACCTGATGTCAATTAATACTGGGACTTACAGAATGATACAAAATGTTATAACATCAGAAATATTAAAGGAGATCTTTGAAGAATGGAGCCAGAAATTAGTAACTATGATATTAACACTATATATAATGATGTCTGCTTCTATGGATAGACTATGTCTAAAAGATGTTAATGAAGGAATGATAGTTGTGGAACAAATTTTATCTGATAAGATAGAGAAAATACAGAATGTGGAATTACAAATGACAGGCCACTTGGAAAAGGATGCTTTACTGGATATAGAAAAGAAACTGGCTGAAGTTCTAAAAAGGGAAATACAAATGATAAACCAAGAGAATGACCTGGAAAATGTTTTCTTATTTGATCTACAAAGAGGGTTGTTAAAGCCTCGAAGAAATCTGTGTGATGGGATAAAGAAGAATTTAAGAGAAATCAAATTCTACCACAATATTTGATTGAATTAAAGATTAAGACTGTTAGAAGAAAAAGGAAGGAATATAAAGTTGGTTTAGTTGATCAAGGTTAAAGTAAGACTTTTCTTTTTCTTTTTTCTTTCTTTTTTCTTTTCTTTTCTTCACTCTCTCTTTCTTTCTTTCTTTCTTTCTTTCTTTGGCAATGTTCTGGCAATGTTTTATGGACCTTTTGCTGACACCAGGATTGAAAAGTTGATGTTTTATGGATTTGCTTATAGATAAAGGATGGGATATGGGATTAAAATATCTGTTTAACCTTATAGGGGGTAAAGTTATTAAATTTGTTTATACTTGTTGTGATGAAGGATGGAAGTCACTTCTTTATATATTTCTTTTCTTTTTCTTTATTATGTTCTCTATTTTCTTTTTCTTCTTTCTTTCTTTTTCTTTTTCCTTGCACGTTTTATTCCTTGTTTCCATTTTTTTTTCTTTCTATAAGTTTAGTTTGTATTAGTTTTTACTATTGTAGTTAAAATTCTTAATAACATTATATTTAATTAAAAAAAGATTCCCAACAGTTTAGGAACAGTAATCATATTCAGTGCACATAAAACATATTCCTTTTTCCTTCTATAAAATTAGAGTACTCAGTGAAACCCTACTTTTAGCATTCTGAAGAATAAACTAATTTAGATTTGAATTTATCTTTAATGGAGGCAGAGCAGACTTGGATGCTCACCTGCCCTGTGCATTGACATTTTCATCTTTGTGTGATCACAGGTGCTATCATCAAGGTCCCCAGCTCTGAAGAAGAAGATCCAAGCCAAAGGTCTGTTCCCTACTCCAATGTAGCAATCAATCAATCAATCAATCAATCAGTCGAAGAAAGCGTAGGGTTATAATTACAAAGCAAGACTGGTGGTATGCCTTTACCCAGGTTAGCCCTTGTTTATCCTATCAGAATAAGATTTTTGACAAGTGATAAACAACCACTTTGAGGTCTGCTGTGGAGTGCCCTGGAATGCTGAAATGCTCTGATATTACTTTGTCCTTCTTTTGAGTTCTGATGTCAAACTTGTGTCCATTAATTCTTTGCAAAGTTTGTCCTGTTTATCATATGTAGAATCCAGAGCGGCATTGCTGGCAGATGATGGCATATATCATATTGGAGGAAGAGCATGTGAAGGCATCCTTAATCTTGTGCATGTTTTTGTTGGGGGCTGTGATAGTGCTGTTTTTGTTTTTTGATGTGGGGGCACAGTAGACATCTAGGTTTGTTGCAGGGTCTGGTCCCCATGTTGGCATCATTGTCCTATTGTTTCTTGTTGCTTATGAGAATCTGCTTTGGGTTGGGTGGTGGTCTATATGCAGGTATAGGCCTGCCACCCAGGGCCTGAGAAAGTGAGGTGTCATATTAATAACTTGCAGCTTATTAATAATGTGTTTCAGTGGCTTGAGCTATGAGCTGTAGGTAACAACCACTGGTGTTCTGTTGTTCTGTTTCTGTGGTCTGCCTTTTAATAGGACCTTCCTGGGAATTGATCTGGCTCTACTGATTTGTCTTTTGATCTTGCTGGATGGGTAGTTCAGTCTCCCGAATGTCTGGTTTAATTCCATTAGTTGAATATTTCTGTCAAGTGGATCAGAACAAATGCAGTTGTAAAGCCTGACAATAGAAGATAGATCTGATGGTGTGCTCTGGGTGGAAGCTGGAAGCATGTAGGTATTCATGGAACTCTTTAGTTTTCCTGTATAACCTGGTGTTTATGTGTCCATTATGTAGTTTAAAGGAAATCACTTTAATCTAGATCTAGGCTGAGGTTGATGGTGTGGTGGAAGTTGCTGAGGTCATGATGGAATTTGATGAGAGATTCATTTCTATGGGTCTAGAATGACCACAGGTCAGTCTAGCCACTCCATGCACCTGATGAAGTGAGTTGCAGCTCACTAAAGTTTATACCATTTAATAAGATTTGTTATTACTTACTGACTCCGGCAATACAAACAGTTTCAACTCATATCAGTTAATGAGCTCTGCCACCCTGTCACCCATCCCAAAACATCCCAGACCCAATGTACTTTTCCCCCAGGTTGTCCTTGCTACCTGGGCTATCTAGGGGAGCAAAGTTGTCTACTTCTCACTTGGGGGAGGGAAGTTAAGATATGATGGGCATCTATTCCTCTAACTGGACAATAAGGAAAGGTTTCATTAAAAATAGGTGTGCTGCATCCACTGGTAAGGCAGAAGGACAGAGAAGAAATGATTTTGTAGAAGTGGGCCAGAGCTCCTCTATCAAGTGGTAGCAATGTTTTGCAGCTGGCACCACAAGCACACTGTGGTTGCATCCAGCAGTGACGCAGGATTTTTACCACACATGGGAGAATATACTGATAGATAAGGAAATAGATGACGTACTTACAGTCTGCTGATATACTTTACTGAGTGTGTACTGTGAATCCTATGGTTGTCAAAGTAATCCAGAGATTTGGAGAAGTGAGGCCACTGAATTTTACACCAAATAAAATTTGCCAGGAAAGCTGGATTCCCACCAAGCCAATCTGTCCCCAGTAGACCAGAGATTTGCCAATACTTGGAACTATTCTGACACAGTTCTGAAAAAGTCAGTAGAATGGTGAGCTTCATGATGTACCAACCTCCTGTGTCTGCTGGTGATGATGTCTATGTGTGTGTGTTTATGGTATAGTTAAATCTACTGCTACATTCTGGAAAATTTGCTGGAGAAAATGGGGAATCTCAGCAGGGGGGAAGAAAATTCTGCCAAATCTTTTCCAGAAACACAAACAAATGGCATCATTTCATCATCATGTAACAATTATACTCACTTGTTCAAACTTTGTCTACTTGTAGCAAGAATCTAATGTGATCTAAGTATAAACAAAGTAATGCTACTATGGAGGTTTCCAAGTTACTTGAAAAATGAGGGCAATATCAGAACAATGAAAGGCCCATGATTCAATTCAGATAAAAAGGTGGAAATGAAAGAATAGAGGGAATTGGCATTATATCTCCTATCTTTATCCCAATCTCTGCATTAAAATGTAGAATACAAACCACGTAAGCAGAGCCTACACACATACACACACACACATATATATATATATATGTATATATATATATATATATACATATATATATATACACACATACAGTATAGTCTTCCAATCCTGAATACTGAAGAACAGTTCCTATCATTTATTTTATGCTGATAGTGATTGAAACATAAAAAAATAATCCTGTTTTTTTGTCCTGTAAAATCAGAAATGGATTTTGAGGATTGTACTCTAGCACATCTAGAAAATAGCAACTTGGAGGACACTAAAAATTAAAACAGGTCCTTGGAACCATCAGACTCAACTAGTTCAGAAAAGAGAATATCATCCTAATACCTATTGAAAGATACTGGCATATCACTAAAGCTGTTAAAATGAGAACTTGTTCTGAATGTTAGAATAGAATACTTCCATCAAAAGAAATTAGTTTTTCCAAATTATTTCCTTTATGAATTTGACTACCAATTTGATTGTCAGATTATTCCATTTTTCACAGAGGCTGTTAGAAAAGTTAGTTATGCTATCCCCATATCTGTGTAGTAGAAGAAAGTGCAAGATGCAGGGGAACAGTGTGCTCGTATTCAGAAGAAGAGCACATTTTTCCATTTTCATCTGTTTACCATATGAATGCAGGACACTACAAATTAAATGAGCATTCAGAGCTTAAAACCTCAAACAGAGCAAGCAACCATGAACTACAATCTGCTTAACAAACAGGACCATCTGGAACTTACTTTAAGTTACACAAGTAAGTTACATGAAGACAGAGCTGCTTAGCTGTATTTTCAGGAGAGTGTGTTTTTTCTTACTTACATTCTGTAATAGCTGTGCTACATTACTTATGATTGCTGCGTTGCTTGCTATATTCCATCTGGAGTACATTCTTTGAACTTACACTAATGGATCCGATTTGCTTTCCATAGGTGATAATAGAATTTTAACATTTGCATATCCTTTTGACAAGACTTTGAAAACCCTGTTGTTTGCCTTCATCTTAAAGCCTATTTTGACAGTCCAATCTCTTTACTTCTACTAAGTAAGTCACAGCAAATTATAATAAATTCTAGGCAATGAAAGCCCAAGATTCCTGGCCTAATTCAGATATCCAGCATTCAGAGTTTGAATAGGGGTTCTATTTTTAAAGCTTCAATCAATCTGAAGTTGAGCTTTCTATGGGAAAGACAAACTCCTAAATTTTCTTAATATAAATTATGGCTATCATATGTTGATAGAGACTTTAATTTTCCTGATTTTCATCTGTATCACTGGGCAAATGTTTGATTTTAATTTCTCCATGGGATGCATATGACCAAATAAAAAATATGAAAATGAGCCTGTTTGCTTCATGTTTGCCTCCATCATTGTCCTCCTTGCTCTGTGATTGAAGCAGGAAGACTTTTCTTCTTTTATACAGTCCCTGGGCAATGTAGAACCCTAGAAGACAAAGGTTCTACTTTTTGCATGGAACTTTCTTGAGGATAGACTAATGAAGAAGTGCAGCTAATGTGTTTATCCTCATCTATTTCATGCTTTGCTGACTTTGCACTACCAACATCTGTCAGCTAAAGACCAATTTCTGATAACACATGTGGGGGGTGCTAAATCACTCCATTAAAAGAGGTCAAACATTTTGGCTGTCTCCATCAATTGGTGTCATGACATCAGTTGGCTATATCCCTATGTCTCTTGGAAGCTAAAGTATTTCTTTTAGAGAATTATTTTGTGCCTAAGAGACATAAAATATGTAGTAGGTGAGCTAAGTACTGCCATCCAATTTGCCATGTTATACAGAAAATATTTGCAATATTAGATTTTCCCATAGTTTGTACTTATATTTCTTACTTTAATTTCGCAGATGTGTTATTACCAGGCTAGGTAATGTCATCAGTGCATCACCTTTTATAAGGAAATATTTTCTTTTTAATAGGAACATTGGGTTCCTAGAAAACAGAAAATTATGTAGTTTATTCGTTGCCATCTTTTAAGATAGTAACCATTACCATCAATAATGCTAAAGCAACCAAGCTGTCCACAAAGAAATTGTACTTTTCATTGTAGTGATCAATTTAAGCCTTGCTGTATTTTTTTCATTTTTATTTTATTATTCATAAAAACACTTTCTTAAATTGTTGTATATTTTAGCAACATCTACATAACCTTCTGTAAAATATGCAAATGCACATGATTAATATTCCCTATAATCTTACTGCAACCATTTTTCTTCAAGAATATATTTTCAAGAAACATAGTTTACACTGAAAGCACATTTACATTTTATTATCCCTAAATGCTTAACTACCATAACTAATGCTTGATTAATAAATAGCTATATTGGGCTGCTACTTTAAAATTCACAATTTATATGCAATTCTTTCTTGATGTTGACCGCAGTCACTTTAAAGTAGTTGCATGGAATAACAAAAGGTCAAAATAAGTAAAACGGATTTAATTCACATTGTCCCATAAGCTACAATTTATTGTTCTCCCAAACTTAATTAAATCCTGAGTAAAGTCAGGCAGTTTATAGACCCTATTAAAAACTAGAATTGGAATACAAGATCGTAATGTGTTGTGGACAATCATCTGACTTGCAAATCTCTGCTGGACATGCCTTATTTTGTAGGTGTCTAACTAAGAAGCAATAAATTGTTCACATAAAAGAAAGAAATTCAGTGAACTTATCCAACTGAACATGAACACAAAACAATAGCATTTGTAATCAGTTGTAAAATGTATGTCAACTTTATGTCCAACTTGAAATGCAACCTTTTATTGTTTTCATTTATTATTTTTTTTGTTTTCAGAAGCTGCTCACTTGTTACTGTTGTAGTGTTACTAGAGCATTACAAGATGGAAAAAATGATTTGAATTAAAGGGAAACAGGGATAACAGGAGCTGCCACCAGAAGAAGATCAAAATATTGCAAAAGGAAGAGGAAATGGACCTTCAGAGTATTACAGAACAAATTGCCCACTCAACTGGGCACTGCAGTCTCTTAATATTTTTTGCTGGTATATTGTTTCCAAATATTTACAATAGTTTCCAACAGCAATATATTTGCAGAAGGTTAAATATCAAAGCTCATAGATATAAAACAATCCAAAATCTGCTTAAATCAAGAGGCAAAACTGTCTATTTTAGCACCTTAAACATAAAGCTTATTCACTCTTATTTTGCACTGCCACCCATCTAACTCCCCAAAATAAAAAAGAGAGGCCTGATCATTTTGGCATGATAATGTAAACCAAGATCCTCCAGAGACTGTAAAAAGTTGTGAAAAGTTGGCCAGCCCTGAGTTTGAGTTTGTAATGTCTGTGCTGTTGGAACAAATTTTCTGCATTTTTGTTTACTAATTACTCTCAATTTTAAAAAAAATTCTCCAAAGAATAATTTTTCGGTGATGTACTTAGGGTAAGCGGCATTATCTGCTCTTCTTGAGTAGGATTATGAGGTTTGCTTTCATCCTGTTTAACTGTCTGAAATATTCTTGAGAGTGTGATAGAAAATAGAAGTCCTTCATAGGGGAAGAAATTTTTCAAGAAATTGCAGGAAGATTTTAGAAAGCATAAATAATTACAGAAAGGAAACAGTAGCTGAAAAATAAAAGCACCTAGTCTTCTTCGGCAGAGAGCTGGAGTATATATTGGGAAATATTTACTATATTTTTCATGATAAATGGATACTCTTGTTTATCATTTCATTATCAATGTTGGAAGTTAGCCCCCAAGAGTATTATGATGATAGATAACTTTAGAAGGCAAAAGAATAGCTGGTCTAGGTAATCTAATAATGTTTTAGAGAGTATTCTAGTTTCTCTTCAAAGTTGAAAAGATGTTTAAAGGAAAAGATCAAACTTTTCAGGCCCATCAGATAAATGATCCAGGAGGAATGGTGATCCCCAACTCTTGTACTGATCAGCAGCCTGGATTTTGCAGAAACTGCAGTTTTCAAGGATGGCCCTAATACAACATATTGCAGTAGTCAAGATGGGATATCACTAACACTAAATTAAACCAGTTCAAGAAGATTTGCAGCTGGCCCATTGGCTATGGTTCTGCAAACACTCTCCTCATCACAGCCACCACCTTGCAAGAAACAGTAGGCAAACAATATGAAATGTCTCATCTTCTTTTGAATAACTTTGTAGTTATGTAGTTACCGTATTTTTCCGACAATAAGACGCCCCCGTGTACAAGACGCCCCCCACTTTTCCAACCCAAAATTGAAAAATCAATATTTTAAAGATAGTGCAGAACACATTTTTATTTAGTAATTAGTTAACATTTACCTGATACACTCGGTGGGAGGAGGTCCAAACCGTCTCTCTGCAGCTCTATTTCCAGGCTCTTTTGCATAACTGATTACATTCAAGCACAAGTGAAACTGCTTGTCTCTGCAAACAGCCTTCCTCCAATTGGTTTGTTCAGCATCAGCTGACGTCAGGCTCGTGATTGGAGGAAGTCCGTTTGCAGAGTCAAGCTATTTCACTCGTGATTGGAGGCTAGCAATAGGAGGAAGCCTGTTTGCAGACACAAAGTATGGGCAGTTTTGCAACCGCGTGGTTCTCTCCTCGGCTGACTTCCTTGAATAAGACGCCCTTCAATTTTTAGGGTAAGGATTTTAGAAAAAGGTATCGTCTTATAGTCGGAAAAATACGATATATGTTGGCCAACTGTCTATGTAATCAAATGAAATTAAATCAGAATCTAAGCATAAGCATCTAACAGGTAGTCATGGAACTATCCACTTTTCCTAAATTGCTTTACATTCCTTCTGAATTAAATTTTCCAATTCAATCCAACAATGTTATAAAGGAACAATACAACAAGGTTGTCAGGCTTCTCCCAGAGCAACACTGGAATTAGAAGACTCTCAGACAGGAATTCAAGGACACAGCTCCTGATAAAAAAAAGATTTTGTTACAGATACTAGAACTGCGACTGCAAAGTGTAAGATTCAAGCCACACACAGAGCACACCCAGGGTTCAAACTTTACATCTCTTTATGCTGTTCATGCTTTCCAATGGGCTGAGAGACTTTTCTGCTCACTTTTCAGCAGAAGGAGTAGATGACCCCATATATTGTCATAGCAGTACTCTTGGGTGATTTGTTTTTCACCTTGCCCGATCTAGCCTTCACAAATATTCTTAAGTAGAGGACAGACACTATTCTCAGAGCATTGGCTACGGAGCTGCTATTTACACATAAATAATAGATGTGTGTTTAAAGGTTAACCACAGAGTTTGGTAAAGTAATTGACAAAAGGCACCTTCCAAGGTTAAAAGGGCACCTTGTCCCTCCATGTGCATCCTGCGCAATTTCAATAATCATTGTAATAATAATAGAGATCATTCATTTGCCATAGACAGGTGTCCAAAGCCAAGGTGTCTAGCCACGTAATTGAAATTAAAATAGAAATTAATTATACAATTAACAGCCCCCTAAAGTGACATAATGCATCAGAAGTATCCACAACGGCAACAGAAGTTCAGCAACAGAACTTAAAGGTCATAAGGATGAAATAGGATATCAATGTGAATCCAAAGAATATAAGAGCAATTTCTTTAATTCAAAAAGATTAAATTCACAGTGTGCACATGTCAAGGACTGAGTTGATTTAGCTTTATGGGAAGTGCTACTGAAAAATTGCTCACTTTCTTCATTGAAAGTGATGCAATAGTTGGTACTACATTATCTTAAGAACAACTGAAATTCTTAGGAAGAATTTGGAGATGTTACTAAGTACAAAAAATAATAAAGATGAAGAGCTGTAGACCATTGTTTAAGGCCAAACGTATATGCTTTTGCATATCAATTACAGGAGAAAAATATTGTGAAAGAGAAACCTATTAAATAATTTGCCATACCAGTGTCGCCAATAATTTCTATACTTATAATTTGAACTGGTAAATTTTGAGTTAGGGATGGCTTCCCAAAATAAAATTCAGGGGTAATTAACATGAAGGATTGCTACTGGAGATTGCTACTGGAGTAATATGTCTCAGTCTGATGTAAGAGCTATATGTAAGCCTAATTGAAAGGATGCTTTGGTTATTCAGGAAGTTATTAAAATATAAGATACCCTCTACAAAGAATTAGTCTAAATAAGATTTATTTCAGGAAGGAGTTTTGAAGGGCTGTGGAAGGTCATCAAGCTTACGTTATTCATCAACTGATTCAGCCAATGTGAAACTGGGCAAGAAGGCCTGAGACCTAGATGATAGAATTCTCAGTAATGTCCCTCAAATACGGGATGTTCTGGTTTCCCCTTCCTATTTTCCTGTGTCAGAAAAATCTCAAGTGCAGTTGGCCAAAAAAATGCAGAGATCTGAAGGAAGTGAGGGTTCTTCAGTACTTCCAGTCCTCTGCCACGCAGCCAAATGCATTAAACCTCCCATCTTCCAAAAAACAGAAAGAAAGCGGGGGGGGGGGCAGGGGGAATGTTGCTCTTTCCCGCTTTGCTCTGCCTGTCTGTGGGGTGTTTGGAGATTTCAGAACTGGTAGAATTGATTTATTAAAATCAGTAGTAGCAGGGGCTGTACAGAAAGTGCTATTCCCTGTTAAATGAGTAACACCTTAATATTTTTCTCATATATATGTATGTGCATATCCATGACAATGGACCCAGGGCCTCAAGGCAATCCAATTTACCTTTTCTGCAGCTATAAAAGCAGATTCTGGCCATCATTTCAAAGAACTGACAACACTATTTCCAGCTGTTTTAGGGAGGGAGGGAGGGAGAGAGGGAGGGAAGGAAGGAGGGAAGAGACAAGACAAAAGACAAGTTAACAATCTCCAATAGGAAATATGTCAGGAAAAAAACAAATATTGTCGAATGGAAATACCAAAAAGACATTAATACTAATATTGTAAAATTTAGAGGTGGGGAAAGTGCAAGTAAAATGAGGAGATGTCAATATCTGGAGTGTAAAATTGCAGGTATAGTTTATAAACCAAATTTCTCTTCTTCACATAGATTGAGTAGTACAAATGGTAGTGAATTTTCCTAATATTAAAACTGCACAACAATCCGTTCCACCTATTTTTGTTATCTATTTATTTATTCCATTTGTATGGCTGCCCATCTCACTAACTGACTCTGGGCGGTGAACAACATTTAAAAAGTTAAAACAATTACAATAATAGAAAAATTAAAATACATAGCAGCCAAGAATAAATCACCCATCATAATCATTAAATTAACCACAAAATGGGCCCCTGCACACACTCAGGAGCCCAGGCCCAGGCCCAGAGACAGGCCTTAAGGACTTACAAAAAGCCAGCAGGGCTGGGTCCATCCTGAGGTGGAGGCTGTGGCAGAAAAGGCATGTCTTCTGTCTTGTGTATAAAGCCTAAAGAATGACTTCCATTTCTGTGTATCTGTCTGCCTAATGGTTTTAATGCAGTTCTGAAAGATGTGTTTCAATGTGAGCAATTTAAAAATTGTAACACGTTTTATGTTTCTGCTTTGTCTTTTTTTCTATTTCTATGTACAAAATAATGTGTTTTACAACTCATCCCATAATTATTCTACTGAGCTTCACTCGAAATGGTTTGAGCTTTAAAATTAAATTTACAATTAGAGTTTATTTTTTTAATGTTCACCCTAGCCAAGAGTCTCAGTAAAATTAATATGCTCTATTACAAAAAAAAATAATGGGTGTATGTTCCAAGCTGTACTTGATGGAAGGGACTGATGCAAACTAGGATACAGATTGTATTGTTACACCTGTAGGGTTGAGTGGGGAGAGAGAAGGCAGGCAATAATTAATCCACATAAACATGGTT
Source organism: Python bivittatus (assembly GCF_059951505.1). NCBI lineage: Eukaryota > Metazoa > Chordata > Lepidosauria > Squamata > Pythonidae > Python > Python bivittatus. The sequence continues at coordinate 30,602,306 of NW_028277035.1, forward strand.
ACTACGATAAGTAAGCTAATTTTACTGAGAGAGTTCAATATTCTGCATAGCTGGTAAATAATTCTGAAATCTCTCTTGCTAGCAAAGGACCTTCAGCAGTGCTCAGTGGTTCTCATGAAAACTTTAGTGAGGTGGGGAAACAATTCTTGAATAGTCTAGCAGTTCAGAAAACTTGTATTTTATTTCTTTTTAAGATCTTTTTTTTAAAAAAAAAAACTGGTATGCCAAAGCATAGCCCTGGCTTAGCTGTATGACATTGATGATCCTTGTAGGATTGAAACATATTTTATTCAAATGGATATATCATTGCATTTTATTTTATCATAGTTGCCTTTTTATTCTTTTCATATGTAATGCCTTCAGAGAATCTTTGTTATTGAACAGGTGCAAAATATTAAGTAAGTATCAGAGAAAAAGTTTCTGCTTGGCAGATGTGCCTCCTATTTATTATAAAAAACACAAACTTTGCCATTTTTATACATCTAGCATGTCAGTATGCTTGGTGAATTTCTTTCAGTATGAAATAACCCATATATCTCAATTTGTATTAAACTCTTTACTGTCCAGATTAGCATTTCTTCAGGATGCTTTTTTAATTCATTTTTTAATCAATAACCACGTACCCACTCTATGCTATAAATGCAATTGTGCTAACTATAATTAATTTTATTTCGTTAACTAGTCATCACACTCCTTCCTTCTCAAAGCATACACATATGTATTTTGTTGAGTCTGAGTCTGCCAATGAGTACAAAATGCTAGATTTTCACACACAGAAATATACAGGAAAAGAAAGAACATTGGAGAGAAGGGGACCCTTCTCCTAGATCTTCCATTTCTGGAACTCACTTCTGGAAATCTTTAACACATTTGTCAATATTTTACCACTTTATAAAAGAAAACTTCCACTTGCAAAATGATTTTCCTATAGTCCCTTCTGGTTTTTTTGCCAGGTGGGCAGTACATAACTAAAAGTAATAAGCACCCCAGGGCTGCAATGTTTCTGAAGCAGATTAATAGTGGAAGTGCACTTACAGAGTGTTAATCTCAACTCGGAGTGGAAAATCTGAACTTCACCCATATTCATCAGGTCACATTCATCTCCATTCACCGGTCTTCTGCACTGACCTGCTATTACAAAAAGTTATCTGAACATCTATTCCAAAGTTGAATTTTTCTACTTAAGGTAAAACTGCTTTGCTCTTTGACTTGAAGCACATGCTTTTGAGCAACATATCCCCAAGAGTTCAATAGGTCCAAGCACCAATTATAAGAGGAGGAACATATTTTCATGAATGAGCCATTTAGGTACACTCTACACCTTTGACTCATAAATTTTATCAAAACCAGATAAATAGTGCATAAAGTATTAACTGAAAACAGCTCTAAATATCAAATAATCTCATTTGCTGGAAATGCAAAAGCTTCATATCTTGGTAGTTATAGGTCAGTGAGGTAATTTAGAAATAGACAAAAATTGTGCTTACAACTTTTTGTTATAATGTAAAAGGAAACTGGTATAACATGTTTTATACTTTGTACACAACTTAGTCAATAATTTCCAAGATAGAAAAATCATACGGTAACAAATGTTGGAAATGCCATGAAACAGAAGGAACATTTTATGACATGTGGTGGGCATGTAAAAAACTCAAAAGTATTGAACAGACATGCATAGCACCATTCAGAGAATTTTAGAAATTAAATTTGAAATGAAATCACATTGTTTTAGTAGGTATAATCCCAGAATCCATTAACAAGAAACACCATAATTTACTGCAAAATCATGCTATGCTATACCACATCTCCAGAAGGAGATGCATAAAAGGACACCATGCCTTCGGTTAAGCAGTGGGACAACTACAATGAAGAGCTGCCAGATTTTCACACTCTGCCTTCTGTTAGAGTGGACTTGAAGCCCTCATCTTGTAATATAAGCCTAAAGACACCATTAAACTGCTAATGAGTTGCAAGCTATAAGTCAGAAACACACCAATACATATGGAAAAATCTTAAAAATCACTAAAACCAATAGAAATTCAAAATTTCCTCAGATCAAAAAGAGAAACCCTCTTATAAAGCACTCAGATACATAAAATACCATCCTGAAATGTGAGCCCAATAACCTCCCACAAATACACTCAATCATTAATGTAGATTCATAAATAATTTCATATCTCAGGCACTGAACTCTACTATTCTTCCCCTCTTTCTCCATTAAAGCTGTTATATTCTGAAATGCCCCCTTCTTTGGTTGTTAGGTCACCTGAACTTCTACATTAGCACAATTTCTATTAAGTCAGCATTAGTTGGTTGAAGTATGATTCATTGTCAAGACTATAAAGATGTTTCATTTCTGCTCAGTCTAAAATGGACAGGCATTTTAAATATGGGATTCATAGAAAATTCTGTTTAACTACAAGTAAACAGACAAACAAGCATGTCTGTTGAACTTCACCCATATTTTGCTTACTTGGATGGAAATAAGAATCATTTAATGGTGGGGGGAAAGTTGGTTCCTTTGCAACCACCACAATATAAATAAAAATAAATTTTAAAAACCTCTAAGATGTCTATTCATCCATGAAATATAATTAACTGACTAATTAATATTTAGTTTATTTGAAGCATTTGTCTCCTTCCTACCTTCCACAGAATTCTAGGTGACTTGCAAATAATAAAAACTGCCTCCTAAAATGCACAGACATAAACTATAAAGCAGCAATCGAAAAACACTTAAGAACAGCAATACTGAAATCACCAGGGATACCCACAGCAAGCTAATTACCCCAAGGCCTCATTTAAAAAAAAAAAAAAAGGAAAATTTTCGTCAACTACTGTTAGTGACAAAGCATGAGAAGGTCTTACTTGAAAATTCCAGAGCCCAAGTGCACTCACCCAGAAGAAACTCTCTAGTTCTAACCAAAGGAATCTTGAGGATTGTGGGACAGAAGACAGGGCCTCCAAAGTTTATGTCAACATATTATCAGGTTCATCCAGGAGAAAATTGTCCTTCAAATATTCTGGTTGTAAACCATCCACAGCGTTCAAGATCATTTCCCAACATATTGAACTGTGCGCAGAAACAAAAGAGAAACTGGGGCACCTCTTTAAAGAATGGAGTCCCATGTTCCTCTGTGAAGCTTCTGAGGAATTTTAATCACCTTTCCTATGTAGGAATACTTAGTCCAACTATAAACTTGCTATAATCCGAACTGAAATAACTTGCTATAAGCAGAACTTAGTCACATCAGTAACAGCTTCACTGGAAGTTGACAGGTTGCCCACAGTGAGCCTCAGTTGCAAGGAAAATATGTCTTAGCAGAAGGTAACGTTTTCACTTTTTCACAGTTTACAATTTTAATAATATTAAGCTTATATGTTACACAATATACCCTATATATAATTTTATGCATTTTAATAACTATCTAAAAGAATCCTCTTTCAGTAATGAGGTAGAAAAAGATGAGTGCTGTAGAATTGTGCATGCTTTGAAAATAATTTTAAAGCAGTGCTTCTGATCTTGGACAAGGACAGCTCCTGCCTGCTATTCATTAAAGCAACTACATCTTTTTTCCAGCATTGGCCAGCCTGAAAGAACATGCAATTGTTTTAAGAGGTTCATTAGCAATCCTTTGAAGCAGTAAAGCAGCCACATCTTTTTCAGGCTCTTGTGGAAGTCTGAAGAAAGATGGACAACATTAATGAATAACAGAGAGCGACTGTGCACACGTTCACGCTTGGTTTTAAGCATTTCTTCCAAATTATTTTCAAAGCACGAACGTCCCTACGCTGTGGTACATATTTTGATATTATTTTCACTAAAACTCAGTTCTCTTTTCTAAATGTGTGAATAAAATAAGCAGATGAAAATAGTTTCCTGGGGATGGATGATTAATATGTTTATTCCAAATGTTTGGCTTCCCTGTTATTACTGAATTCATAATACTAAATCAGTTTACTGAGATTTGGGGACATGCCAATCCAGTGCCTATTCCTTGGGAGAAAAAGTACTCACTGGATCAGTGTTTCTCAACCTTGGCAACTTTGACATGTGGACTTCAACTCCCAGAGTTCCCCAGCCAGCCATGCTGGCTGGGGAACTCTGGGAATTGAAGTCCATATGTCTTAAAGTTGCCAAGGTTGAGAAACACTGATGATAGAAAAGGATACAGTGTATATAATTTAGCAATGGTTCCCTACATAAAAGTCTTCTGTGTGTGTCTATGAGTGTGCAGCTATGCACAGTATGTTTGTAAGGAGATAAGTACTGTAAGCAGATATACAAGCAAAGTGTCTTATTAAGGAGAAGGTGGAAAATAAATAGATTCGGTTTGTTTCTTCTGTGTTGTTTCTCGTTTTAACAGACTCCCAAAATAATACCACTTTATTATGAGCCTTCCCCACTTGTGAAAACATATCTACAGTGAGTCTGCTTTTGGCAACTAAGCAAAAAAGCTCCAGACGGTTTGTTTGGAGGCTTTTCAGTACTTTGTGACATTTGCCAAGATCCACATTTCTTACAAAATTAATGCGCTAGGTAAGAACAATGAATAAACTTCTTAGAAAACAGTCCAAGCAATCCAATTTCTTTAGCATCACCTATCAACATATTCCTTATGCTTAGGATAATGAGGGTTTTTTTTCCAAAGCCAAATAGAAAACTGTGTTAATGTAATTCCATGAGCAAAACGTAAGAACACTGTAAATTACTCTGCTTAATGGACTTTGGAATTTATTTAGCTATCCCTCTGAAAGCTTCACTGCTTCAAGAGGATAGCAACTCAGAGGGTTGACTCCTGAAGAAGCTAATACCCAAATGCACCGTTTTAAAATGTTTTGTTTACAATTTTTAAAGGGCATGGAATATATTTAAAAATGTCCTTTGGAATAAGGAATCCATTTACAGTACTGTGGACTTACGGACGTATTCTGAAAAACTGCCACTATACAGAGTTTAGCCAGCTTCCTTAACTCCAGTCCACCCATTCCAAAAAATGGTTATGGGAAACCACTACAGGACTATGAGTGTAGAGGGTATTAAAAACTTAATTCATTAAATTAGATTACAAACTCAAAAGTGCAAATAATGCTTTGCTAACGTTATTGGTGAAGGGGCATTTCTGCAGTTCCAGAAATTAGTAAGGAAACTCAAACAAACACCAGAAGTCCTGTGTGCTTGCTAGTTCTTCTAAACCTTGATTCTAAATAGGATTGGATTCAAGCATGCATGAAAAAAACTCAGAATAACAGTAGTAGTATAAGTAAAAAGAATATAAGTAAAGGACATATAAAACCCCTAAGAAAGTATACAAGTAGTATAGTGCAGGTGGATAAGCAACAGATCTAAAATACATAAAGTACTAGTATGTTCAAGTACTGGGTAAGTATATGAGTGTATAGCTAAGAAAATAAGCATTGTGACCAGATATGCAAGGACGTATGATATTATAGAATATTTCATATCCTTTCTCTAAACAAAATAGAAACATCCCTACTGAACTTTAAGCTAAATGTACTTGGTGAACACAGTACAAATCACTGACAAAACTATAAGCAATAAGCAATATATTAAGTGAATATTAGAAGCTATAGATCAAATTAAAATAATTCTATAGATAAGAAAACTCAGTTGTGGATGTGGCACAAATCCATACATAACTCTATAGTCCAAGGATGTTTTTTCAATTAGAATTAAATTCTACAACAGTTTTATTTTTAAGTAGAAGATTATTCTGGATATAAAAGCTGACTCCCCCAATTTATTTAGCCATTCTTCTGAAAAAGGAGTCAAAGGTATTTTCCAGTAAAGTGCATATATAGAATCCTTGCATCCATTAACACATATAGTCCTACAATACGTGTAATTTGAAGAAATATATGGTTTAGTGAAATTTAATAAGAATATTTCAGGTTGTAACAGAATTACAACTTTCAATTTTTTTCCCTTGTATTATGAATCATTTTCTAGTACAGTATTGTTGGGTTTTACAGTATTACCACCACATATGAAACAATAGTATGACCTGTTTGTTGTATATCCAGAATTTCGGGGAAAGAATGTGCATTTTAGCAATCAAGACTGGAATAATATACCAGTGGTAAAACATCTAATACCAGTTCTCCCTAAGTATGATGTCCAGAATAAATATATTTTTCTTCCATTGAAATTCCCACTGTTGCATCTCTAATGACTATATTCAAGTTCTTTATCCATTTCATCATACATTCTTTAACTTATTCAGTTTCTCATTCAACAGATGTTCAGTATTATATATTATAATATTTTCAGATTCAGCCTAATTTCCCAGTGTTTCTGTAATTCTTTTGTTATTGTGCTGCTTATCTTGAGTTACTGAAACCAATCCAAACTGAGATCCAAGTTACTGACAGGCATGGATTGGGAAGAATTTTAAATACAATTGAAGAGTAACAAATACATAATTGGTGCTACACAAATGATGAATAGCCATCCAGCCATCTGTGATCCCAGCCTATAACTCCAACCTATCCCATGTATAAGAATTGCATCTTTCCAATAATCCAACCATTTAACCAAAAGATAGGAAGTTATGGCTATCTTGTAGAAGACACATCCCTTGAGAGAGACCATCTGAATACTACCATCACCCAAAAGTAACAACCATTTATTGAAAAATACAATGGCTATCTGGAAAGGTTCTGATAATTGGCAATTTTAAATTTAGTCAGATTCCTGGGCATGATGATGTTGCCAGTTTTTAGATATGCTTATTTTTAAAATTAAATGTAGTTATACAACATGATTAAACAATGTTTAAATTTAAATTAAATGTATTTATTTAAATTAAATTAAATAAATAATAGTTTGATTAATTATGATTTAATTATAAAACATGGTACAAATATCACTTGTTGATTTCCTGCTGTCAAAAGTATCCATTATGAAAACATAATGAAACTTCATATAAACAGGATTACACTGAAATAACCAGAGTGAGATCTGCCAACGGTTTTGGACTGAGGCCTTGCACTTTTTAAGAATAGAGAATGTTCATCAGTTATGGGGCAAACAGTGTATTCTCACATATCCTGCCTTGAAGTCCACAACCACTACTTTATGTGAAGCTGATGTGGCACATTTTAGGCAGAGTGCTTTTGACATAACAGAGCTTTGCTTAAAACCCAAAAGCCTTCACTGCTATCATCTTTGTGTTCTTACATTTAGCCATATTTAAAGCAATTAGGAGAGAGAGAGGGGGAGAGAGAGAGAGAGCATGCTGTGGTGCAATAGAGATGTAGATGAGATAATGGTCAACCAGATAACACTGTGGGGAGAAATTGTGCCTATCTCTGAAACGCAGCAACTTAGTGATTTTTCCCCCCTATTGCCTGGAGTAATTTTAAAAATTGCAGCTCAGGTGAGATCCTTCCTGAGTAATTTTTCAGCCTGCAATCTCTGTGCCTGCCCAGACACCTCTATTTTTTTAGGAGCATCACAAGCTTAATTGAACAGTAGCAAAACTCTAACAGCAAGTCACATAGCAAGGTCATAGATTGGCCACATATGTTGCTGTGGACTTTCTCCAAGGGATTCTTCTCTCTCATTTGAAAACCGACATTTGTGGATTGGGCTGGGATTTGTTCTATTAATTTCCCCTGAGCTCTTCCCCCCTCCCCCCGGATGTATTTATTTATTTGCACCTTGTTATCCTCTGTTGGATTTTCTGCAGGGCTCCCTGCTCTCTTTGACTTTATTTTTTGTAGTTATTTCAATTTTAAAAAAGGAAAAGAAAAGAAAAGAAAAGAAAAGAAAAGGCATCATATTTGTTTAAAGGAATGCCTTCAGCTCTCACATAGACCTATAGGCATTAATAAAAAAGTGAAAATGTTGGTTGGCTGAACCCAAGAGCTTTGTTTGAAATGTACCAAATTGGGCAGAAAAAAAAAAAGTCTTATTGAACTAGAGTGGATGGATGGCAGAAAGGAATCTTATCATTTTTACTTTGGGTAAATGGTTGCCTTGTGCTTAGTCACACCAACCATTGCAGCAGCCATTTTGTAAATAAGGAAACCCTATTAGGGGACCAATTTTATGGAAGGCTCACAACCTACTCCCAAAGTGTCAAATGTACCCATCAACTTGAAAATGTTTCTTGTCAGTGGGACCGATCAGAAACACATAATGACTTATTCAGTCATTCAGTAACTTCCAATTCTTCCTGACCAATGGAATCATTACAACAGGACTGCCTGTAACTGCTTCTTTGACTAAGTTCTGACTCGTGTCATCAGCTATAGGGTCTACAGTAGGCACTTTGTTTTGTGCTGGGCTCCTTTCCAATTGTCTTCTATTTTTCCAAGCATCAGGGTTTTCTTCACTGCTGTGTTCACATTTTGTGTCCAAAATACTTAAGCTTCAGCTTCATTATTAATGCTTCTAGTGAGCAATCTGGTTTTCTACATCTAGTATTGAATGATTTATCCAAGTTGTTTTCAATAATTTTCTCCAGCACTACAATTTAAAGGTATCAGTATCATTTCACAATATCCTTTCACAGCCATATGCTACACATGGGAAAACCATAGCTTGACAATGCCTAACTTTGTGTCAAAGTAATGTCTCTGCACTTTTATATTTTGTCTAGATCTGTCTCCCAAGTAGCAGACATGCCTTACTTTCATAGCTTAACATCCCTGTGAATTTTTGAGCCTAGGAAGATAAAACTCAAAATCTCAGCTTCTTTTCTATTTATTTCAGCTTCTTTTCTACTTATTTCTTTATTTCTTTATTTATATTTCAAATTTGGCCAATGCCCATCTCATGAGGAAGTGACCCTGGGTGGTTTACAATAAAAACAACAAATAAATATTAATTAAAATACAGTAAAAATAGTATAAAAATACAATAAAAATACAATAAAACCAAATATATACATAATATCTTCCAAGGTGCTGCTGGTAGAAAAGATATTAACATACAGGAGCATCTTCAAGGTGCTAGCCACCCCCAGGGTTGGTTGCCCCTCTTCTCGCCCCATGCCAGTTGGCAGAGCCAGGTCTTGACTGCTTTCCGGAAAGTCAAGAGAGTAGGGGCCTGCCTCACCTCTGGGGTGAGGGTATTCCACAGGGCGGGAGCAATAACCCAATTTACATTGGGTTAATATTGCCTGTTGACACAATGCTTCCAGAGGAGACTTTTAACTCTGGAACTGCCACAGTTCACTTGCTGTCTATGGGGTACTTATATACCAATCTTTACCCAATTGTATCTCTTCTGTTTCTCATTTAAGAATCTGAGGCTCCAGAGAAGGAATGAGGCACACTGTTACAGTCCTATGGATAAAACAAAAAGATTTGCTGCCTCAGTATTATAGTTTAAGCTCAAATCAATGAATGTTTACTGAGGAGTAAGTCTCACTATGTGACATGGGAATAATCTCCAATGAATGTACATTTATACTAAGAGTTCAGCTCAGAATCTGAGCTGGAAAGAAAATGACAGCCACAGCTGCAGTCTTAGATCCTGGTACAGCTCAGTCCTATGAAACAGTGGAAACAGTCCTGTTTTTTTAAATCTTAGGATACTGGAAAGTCAATGGAAATCATTAGGGTACACTGAACATAGAAAACCATATGAACATGTATCAGAGAGAGCTACTATATGAATGGCTTGATGCTGCATATACAGGAAATTGGTTTTTGCCACTCAACTGAAGACACCCAGTTTGGTGTAGTGGTTAAGGCATCAGGCTAGAAACCGGGAAACTGTGAGTTCTAGTCCCACCTTTGGCATGAAGCCAGCTGGGTAACCTTGGGCCAGTCCCTCTCCCTCAGCCCTAGGATGGAGGCAATGGCAAACCCCTTCCAAGAAAACTGCAGGAACTAGTCCAGGCAGTCACCAGGAGTCAACACCGACTTGAAGTCACCAAAAAAATATGCTCAACTGAAGGATTATGTAGCCTGGTTTCTATGGGTAAAGAAAAGTGTTGTCTGTGGACATCAGGATGCAAGAACTTTCTCTCCCAAGTTCATCCTGAAAGAATGGCAGCACCAGAACCTACAAAGTGAGGGAACTACATTCTTAGGTTGCAACCCATTTCTGTCTATTAGGCTGACTAGAAAGAGCCAAAGTAACACCGATGAGAAACAGGATATGCTGAGACAAGTTTGGGAGGCAAACTTAATTCTCAAGAAGATGAGGAGAAGGACACAATTAGGACTTCAAAACAAGCCATTTGTCCCAAACATGATCGGTGCTTCTTCATTTTAATTTAATCCCTACAAATGATTTATCTCATTTTTTAACTACATGTTTATTTTGGAAAGACATCTTTTTGTGCCCCGAAGCCACTTTATTCATTAATTCTTCACAGTACATGTCCTTTTTCATTATGTTTTAATTCTCAGAGCTGCTCATTTGCATTTCATTTCCTGCAACAGTAAAAACTTAACAGTGGAAAAATGTTATTGTAAATATTAATAGAAAAATTATAATGATGCAAAGAAGAGGATTTTTAAAATAATAATTACCTTTATCCACAATAGAAGATAGACATGATAATTATGACCAGGAAATAGTCTAAAAGTAGAAACTGTATTCCTTAAGAATATGATATCTGTAGGACATATAGTGCAAAGATACAAACTGTATCTATTGCTTAACCTGAATTACATATCAAAACCCTATTTAAGTATTAGGATTGTGAAAAATCAGCAATGCTATCCTTTAGTTACTGCATCTGAGCAGTGCCATGGAGATATGGTTGGGGAAGTGGCATGCTGCGTGGCAAAAGTGATACAGAATGTGTGTGTCATCAAAGTCTTCCAGTATTTACTACTGCCAGATGGCACACCATAAAACAGGAAAGCATTCACTGCCTCTCCAGAAGGACTGATAGCAATACATATCACATGCTTCAGCTTAGAGAAAATCAACCAAAGTATGTGAAAATAGAAGCATAATCAAGTTAAGTGTGGTTCCTCAATATAGAACAAATGTGGTGTGATTCCCCATGAGAAAGAAAGAAAGAAAGAAAGAAAGAAAGAAAGAAAGAAAGAAAGAAAGAAAGAAAGAAAGAAAGAAAGAAAGAAAGAAAGAAAGAAAGATTTATTATAATTCAAGATCAAACAAGAATGAACAATCAAAATTGAGAAAATAATGCAGAATAATCCACAACTGAATATTTGACAAAGAGTTCAATAGCTTTAACAGTTCTAATATACTTAGCCTATGCCATGTATTCATAGCCAGGAGACAAAATTTAACAACTTGGTAATTTCTACACATGGATTGGATAGGCAATCCATAATATAGACTTCCTCTACCCTTCCTCCCAAATTCTTTGTAAAAGGAATTATATAAATAGATCAGAATAATCAATGGAATGATCATTGAAGTCATATATGATCCACTGATTCTACTTCTAGAACACCTGTATAAGCATATATAAGTATAAGCGTTAATCGATAGAGATACTATGAAATCTCCCCTCCGCTAGAGTCAAGGATAATACATTGAACTACAGTACATTTGTTTATGCATATGAGAAGTAAAATAAATAAATGGTAGTTAATAGACCTCTGGTATCTACTCCCTTTGATTTGCTTTTGCTGCAACTTTCTTCTGATTCATAAGAAAATATCAGTGTCTTGAATATCCAAAACTTCAATTAAAATTATAAAAGAAATACTGTGAAAATATTAGTCAGGGAGATAGAGGAGAAGCACACAATAATTGCCATAAAAAGAGGAGCCTTACTTGATGCTAATCACACAGTAAAAGGCAGATGCACAACAGGGCATCATAAATCTGCACCCATGGTACCACTGGAGCCATATCAAAAGAGAATTCTTTTAAAAGTATTTTTTTTTCTGGAATTCACTGATTGTTCACCCTCTCTTATACTGGATCTGTGTTCTGCTTTTTTGTTTAGCTAGCTGGTTCCCCAAAGTCCATCAGGGATTAAGGTACTTCAGGAATGTAGATCTTGCTTATAAAGCACTCTGTAATAACACAACTATATTTAATTCTAAATAAACAAGGAATACAGTGCCTGAACAGCATCAATGTATAAATCCAGATGTTTATAGTCTTCCACAGGATTCTGCAATCATAATGTTTTTAAGATGGCTGGGCTGTATTTTGAGTGTTTGAACTTACTTCTTTTGGGGTTGGCATCTGTGATTTTTGGGGGGAGATATATGATGTTGAGACATTCTTAGTTCCTTCCATGGGTTCTCTAGCCAGCCTTCCCCTGCCTGGTGGCTTGGTCTACAATGAGTTACTTATGGAACCACTCTTCCCAGTTGTCTCTACCCATCCTATCTGATCCAGCAGGAGGGGCATGATGTGGGTACCGTCAGCCAAGGAGTGTTGGCTGGCAGGGCCCCGTAGGAGAGCCTTTTCTGCTGTGGCATCTGCCCTCTGGCACATCATCCCTCCAGAGATTAACTTGGCCCCAACCCAGCTGGCCTTTTGCAGGGCCTTGAAGACCTGGTTCTGTGCCTGAGCTTGGGGCTCTGGTGGTGTGATGGAACCAGTTTCCTAGCTGTGTTGAGGGCTATTTTATGATTCACAGACTGCTGTGTGTTTTACTTCTAGATTATTTTATATTTGTATTTGTATATCTTCTTATTTGTTTTTAATGTTGTGAGTTGCCCTGAGTCATGGACTGAGATGAGCAGCTACATAAATCAAATAAATAAATAAACTGTTCTAATTCCTATTCAGCATAGTCATCGGTGATTGATATAATGGCAATGAATTGTAGGGATGCAGCCTAATATATCAGAAGCCACCAGGCTCCAGAAACCGTTAATATCAAATGTCAATATGTTATTAAGTGAAGTGCATTAGAAGCTAATCAAATTATCAGAACTTTTTGCCTCCATCTGTGGAGTCTGATTAAGAACAGAATATTAAGAGGTATGCAAATTTACTCACCACTTATTACTCACCAGTCAGTTCTGTTTCAGTTTATTCTACTACAATGCTTTATACAAAGCCCAAGCTTTTCATCAACCAAATAAATGGAAAATGTGACCTTGCCAATCCCTTTCTACAAAAAGTTTTGCCCACAATAGCAATAAAACTGTATGTTGATTCTGCCATGGGTGTAGTTATTTCCATGTTTCTTTACAGTTCTTTTTCCTTTGCTGTTTTGTGCTGTTTGCATAATATAACTTAATTTGATTCTAGTTTAATCAATTATTGTGCATATAGGCCTTGGAAAAAGACCAACAATCCCTTATTCTCTCTCAGCTACATTAGGATCTCTAGGGAGCACAACTAGACATCCATGTGGAGGCTTTTCTTCCTTGGTATTGTGATTTTTTCATCTGTATAGTTTGTACCCAGTGATCTCCATCAAGCCACAAATAAGGAAGAGAAGAAGTTATTACTTACTTCATTTGGACCTCCTAATTATCCCAGTTTTCAGTTTTCTGGCCAAACTCAGACAGGTTGCAGTGAGGGCTTTTGACTCTCCCATAGGAAAACCAAGATCCAAAGAGTAGTAGTTGATACAGTCAAAGATAGGCACATTCTTCTGATGTATTGTACATCTTAAATTACTGACTCAGAGGCTAGAACTTCCTTAAACCTGGTGGGTCATAACTACACCCTAGAGTTCACTTACAATATTCAGAAAGGTATTGAAATGTGTATAAGGCAAGCAGAACCCGGAAGATGAAAGAAGTAAGGCACCAGTCCTTCTTGTTGTGAGCTCCTACTTGAAAACACATACATTTATATGCCTTACCCAAAGCATGACTGCCACTCATGTTTTTTAAATATATCTGCAAGCTTGAAAGGTCTCCTCATGATCTTGCCTTCACAAAAGAAATCTTGCACTTCTTCAGGCTTATTGCCATGACAATCGATATAGTGGCCTGCTACCAGTTTCACTAAAAGTAAGGTTGACTATCAAACATCTTCCTTGGAAATAGAAATATGTGCCCAAATCTACAATGCACATAGAACTGTGGAATTTCAATAGGTGAAGGAAACTTTGCTGGCAAGAGATTAGATTTGTAATTCACTGAGGACCATTTGAATCTCAGTCTAGACTGTTCCCACTTATGGAATCATTGTTTCATTAAACTAACAGCTGAAAGAAGGCCCAAAAAAGTTAGAGAGCATCCAGTTCATGAAGACTTTAACTACTCAACTATGAGAGGATAGTCTAACTATTTCAGGTTAGTAAAGTAAGGATGGAGTAGGCTATAACATGGCAGACTACTGTCCCTTAATACCCGAATACATGGTCTAAAGATTTTTTTTTTTTTAAGTAATCTTTTCAGATCCTCCCTGGTAATTTCCTGGATAGGTCCTTGTTGTTTTCTTGGCAACAATGTGAAAATGGTTTTCCATTGACTTCATCCATGATGGTTCTTGACTTCCTAGTTCAGCCTTCAGCCCTTGTATTTCCTAGAAGTCTCCCATTCAAGCACAAACCAGACCCAATTCTGTTTAACTTTCTAAGCTAGACAAAGTTAAATAGATTTTGCTACTTTATGAAATAAAGAATGAATAGGGGAAAGAGTATATTGCAATGTTCACAATGTATTTATTTATATATTCAAGTTGCATGCTGCCGAATCCTCCAAGGCTCCTGACAGCTTACAAGAAGAACGGCATACACTGAAAAATATTAAAACATCTACAGTGAACCTCAAAAATCCCTCCTACTGCCAAAGAATGACCAAATAAAAATCCACTTAAATAATAACCACAGCTGTTAATATGATAACGACAATCACTCTCCAAAGACCTTCTAGAAAACCTCTGTTTTCACCAGTTTCCAGAAGGCTATGATAGGAGGAGCCAATCGCAGTTTTGGGAGAATGTTCCATAATGTTGGTGCCATTACTGAAAAGCCCAATAGAATGGAGAGTAGAGTCATCTAACCAAGTCTTTCAAAAATCATGGGAATGCTTGACCTGAAGAGGAATGCGCTACCAAAAAAAAAAAAAAAATTCATATAAGCACCTGACCAAAACTCTGTTAGGGGTCTTGAAAGAGACAAAGGAAGGTGTCGTTTATGTGTCCACATAAAGGAATTGACTCCATGGGAGATGGCTATGAATCCTGATTTAGCATCTAATCTAAAGTTTGGATAAATGCATGAGAACGGGTTTGGAAAAGGTTTGCAAGTGTATTTACTTTTCAGTAACTCTTATGTGTCACTGGAATCACATGAGGAAGTATACAAAAAAGCTCTCTATAAATTAAATATGGCTAGTAGATATTGGAATGCCATTTGTGACCCACTGTTTTGCCAGAGGGCAGTGGTTTTTTTTCTTGTAGGGATTCAGAGGTTACAAATATACTAACCTGGTGAAGGTTATAAACTTTAATGAGCTAAATTGCATCAACAGCTTACCTGTGACAAAGACATTTGGCTTACATCTCCCTTTAGTGGTGAGAAAACCCTGGTAAGCAAGAATGGCTGGTGCAAGGTCTCTTGAGATTGGTTGGGATTGGAGATCTATGATGAGATTCTTCTTGGGAGAATTTCAGGGGACTTATATAATCTAAAGCAGTTTTTTTCAAACTTGTCAACTTTAAGATGTGTGGACTTCAACTCCCAGAATTCCCCAGCCAAATCCTGGGGAATTCTGGAAGTTGAAATCCACACATCTTAAAGCTGACAAGTTTGAAAAACACTGATCTAAAGCTTCATGCTACATGCTGTATTAATGATGCGCAGACCTCTCCGTTGGTATGTTTATATATCTCTTCAATGCCAGGAAATAAATTCTGGCAAGTAGCTAGTGCCCAATACTGATAACTGGATGCTCATTCCCACACTATTCTGTGCTAGAAAGAGATAAGTCTGTTGTGCATTTGGAGGTAACACAGCAGGTAGGAGGTTTAAAGAGCAGATTCCAAATAATGAAACTGGCATAAAAGTGAGGCACAAAGAGATATAAAAGTGTCGTGCCACTGTCATTCTGTGCAAAATACACAGATCATCTGGCACTTCCAATATACCAACACTGCAACTTACCGCAACGTATCATATTTACATGATAGGAAGATAAGGGTCCCCCCCTCCCGTACATAACAATACTTGTGAATCAAGAGCATCTTCTTATATTTGTTGATAAGACTAGAAGAAGCTGCTGAAAGCAGAGGAATGGATATGAGAACAAATAGCTAGAAACTTCACTGCTGGAAAATGTGGATACCTTTGAAAATTCATCTTGCTTGACGGGGCTGTTAAATATTGCTCTTTTGGTCTCTCTCTTTTTTTCCCCTTCCCTGATTTTCTTCTTCCCCTTGCCTTATTGCCATCCTGTTTTGTCCCCCCAACACACAAACACATTTCAGTGCAGCTACTCCATCCCCAATTTCCATCTTACCCTTTTTTTCTTTTTGCTGTTTCTGTTAGAAGAAAGGACGTGTGCTTCAGCATGTCAGAGTCATACGTATGCGAAAGAGAGAAAGACTGCTGGAAGCCACTGAGAGTCAATTGCCTTTATAAGGAGTGCCTCTTATTTTATATGCAATTGATTTGAATAAGTAGTTATTCATTTAATTTTTGTTTCATCTGCCCCTGCCTTGTTGTGGAGCATGATTTCTGCCAGATGTAGGAGTGTCACATGGACACATTTATCGGATGAGGAATCTCCTGGCTTGGTTTCAGCTGCAATTGGCCATCCTTGATTCCCAAGCAGGGAAAGCTGGAAATTACACAGGGGTCATTTCTCGGTTTATAACTTTTCCATTAATTTCCTGGGGTAGAACGCACCTAAAATTTGGGTTGATGTTCTTTGGGGTTAATCCTGCTATCAGCAAAATCTGCACCATGGATGCAGGAAAAAGTTCACACAACATAAGATTAAAAAATTATTATTAACCATCTGAGGCGGGGAAGTTCCTATGTACTTATCCACCACTTATGTAAGCCATATCTTAAAGCTCTGCGGGATGTATGAAATTGGAAGTTAGTGCTTTCCCGGCTAAGTGCCAGATACTGTGGCTCAGCAACTCTTTTATGATAAAATTCTTCACTCAGTATTCAGTTCAGACCAGCATTTTAAAGAATAGTTCATCCCTGATCAGAAGCCTGAGACAGTTGGGTTTAATCATTCCCTTATAAAAGCTTTCCGGCTCATCCTTTAAAAGCAAGAACAGGTTCAATTATCAAATGCAAAAGCCTGATCATACCAGAGGATTTCAGACCCATTGATGGCAACCTTTTTCATAAACACTCTCAGCATTGTCTCACCCAAAGTACAATTAAAAAGGAAAGGAAAAGTTTCTAGAAGAGCAGACTGCTCTTGAGTCTGAGTCAGTCTAATTGGGTATGGTTTAAAAAGGAACCTGTGACAAAGTTATATATCAATATTTTAAATAAAATAATTGCCTTTAGATAAATAAAACCATACTTTTAAACTGGTTGGGAATTGTTTGCTACTCATTTCCTGTTACTAAATAATGTAATTTTAAAAACACATATGCAATTTCTCTTTACTGAAAAGTTCTGAAAAATAGTACATACATACCGTGTTAAAACAACAGTTTTTTTTAAAAGAACATAATAGTATGATCCACCCAAAAATAGAAACTATGATGGCTGATAGCTAACTTCTCTCAAAATATTTCTTGATTCAAAAAAGGGGAAAGATGCAAAAACTGCATAGAGTTGGATGACGCATACGATCCACTTGAAAAGGTTGCATACAACAAAATGTATATTTTGGAGCCTGGAAAGAAAATGGAACTTTGTGAACACTATGCATAAAAATGGCATACGTTAGGGATTGCTGCATAAAAAAATAGTTCATGTAAGCATGCGTTTATTAGAAAAAGCTGTTAAAAAAGCATATTTTACCATGGGGGAGGGGTGTGTGCCCTCAATTTCTTCTATAGTATTTTTATGTTACTGGTTTAATAGTTGCAATATTGAGGGCTAAAATGAATTTTTAATTTAGAAAGCTTCCTAGAATCACAACACTGGAAATGGGTGGCATGTCAATTTTAAATGAATGAAATGAAATGCTGACATGAATAGGATTGAGTTGGATCCACATTATCTCTAGACAGTGAATGTACCAGTAAAAAAAATGAATAAATGCAATGCTCGACATTGGCAGCAGAAGTAGAAAAAGATTAGTGTGGCTGCTGAAGTACTCTGATACTTAGTACAGAGATAAATTTATTAATAGTAAAGGTCAACATTAGAAAATAAAAATAAAGGCGCCTATTATATATTAGTCTGTATTGCAGAATTCATCTAATCCTAAATGAAATGCCGTGTATGTGTTCTTCCCAAACCCTATCCACAAGAAATACTTAGAAAAGCAGAAATAAAAATAACAGATGTGTTTCTCTCTGCTTTCATTTTACAGTCTATGCTTCTCTTGGGACTCTTGCTCTTTCCGCTTCCTTCAGCTGTTCAGAGATCTCAAACTTGCATTCAAAATCCATCCTTTCTATAAACCTTTGATACTACTTCTATAAAAACTACTGTGCTAGATACATATAACTAGTGTAACACATTATCTTTCCCTATGAAGGAGATCCTGTTCATCACAACCAGCTGTTTTGCACACTGCCTTCTTTTCCCCTCTCAGTTCCTTGTATCTTTCCTCATAGCTGGTTCTCTATCTGAATGTGTTTAAAATCTTGGAGGAGTTATCTGCAGCCAAATCTTACTAAATTTAAATATCCTCCAATGAGTGCTAAAACCTCCTTGCTCCTCTTCTCCCCAGACATATTTACTGGATATTTGGAGCCCGAGGACAATCCCCTCCCTATAACAATGGACATACAATTCCCATTAATGCCACTCTACAGTAAGAGCTACTCATTCCTCAGCTCCATTTCCTAAACATTATGCATGCCCTGCTGGGACCAGTCCCTGATCACTGTGGCTCCTCTCAGCAGTTAGTCTAGATTTTGTCTGACCCATAACTAAGCTCAGGTTGAGGAATCTTGGAGTCTTGTCTATATGCCTCTCTAATCCACAGATGATTGTTGATGTATTTCAAATTAGCTAATGGAAAAAGATATGTCCTCTCAAGAGCACATCAAGAACACAGAAGTCTGATTATATAAAATAAGAGGGGTTAATTTTTCCCCAGTGTACCCTTAGTGTTTATCGGTATTGATTCTATCTCTTAGACCAAGTAATCCATGGTCCAAGAGAGAGCCAGATTTGAGTTTCTGTATCTGGTGCTGGAACTTGACATGGGATTAGGATATTGTGCTGAATTATCCATTCTATCCCCTAGCAGTCTTCTTATTTTTGCTGACAGAGATGATCTAAACCAGTGTGTCTCAACCTTGGCAACTTGAAGGTGGGTGGACTTCAATTCCCAGAATGCCCCAGCCAGCATGCTGGCTGGGGGGTTCTGGGAGCTGAACTCCATCCACTTTCAAGGTGCCAAGGTTGAGAAACACTGGTCTAAACTGTAGTGTTATAGATAGTTATTAAATTCATGGTAAATATCCAAATAAGCTCCTGAAGGATTGGATAAAAGTTTGTGGTTACACAAGGAACATATTGAAACTACACAAGGAACATCTCAGAAAAATAAAAGTCAGAAATAGCCTACATGTGAAATCTCTTTTCATGAAAAGAGGAGAAAAAGCAAGGTTGAAAATCTCCTAGTCAAAAACTGAACTCAAGCGGGAAAAAGTAGAAGTGAATCCCTAAATGCAACTGCAGTTATTTTTTAATCTATTGATACATACATGGTTTCCTTCTTTTGGTTGGCCTTTTAATTTCTCCCCAATTGTTCAAGCTAGAAATTTGGTTCTGGATTGTCGAATGACACAGCAGAAGGAGAAACTTGCTAAACAGTTTTTCCATTACTTTTGAAGGTCGACAAGCTTGGAACTTATGAAAATGCAAGGGAACATTCCAGGTTCTCGATTACAATAAGTAGTAATCCTAATAGCACCTCTTCACACATTTATTGTTCCTCAACCAGCCAAATTTTGTTAGAATAACTATGTTTCTGGCTTGTTTTATCTGTGTGTGTGTGTGTGTGTGTGTGCGCGCTTTTTTTTTTTTTTTTTTGCATTTCAGATTCTAGGCATTGAGAATTTTCTACTGTCTACCTTTAAAAGAAGAAAGACCTGCTGTCAATCAAAATTTTTACATTCAGTTTTATAGCCTTTTGTAAGCCCTTGGTCTCCAACATTGGAATCCCAAAATGTGATCTGAGTAATACCTTGTAGGATGTGCAGAATACAAACAAAAATTTTAATTCTTTGTCCTTGCCTGTAGAAGTCTAAAATGTGCTTCCGAGCAAAAATGGAAATAAAATATCTTTTCAAAGCCAAATTCCTCATAAATTCCATACAAAGAGACTTTGTTTCAAAATAGAGTTAACGCTTAGCAACAGCTTATTTTCTGAGGTCATGTTATTTTGCTACCCAGATGACTATGAATCAGTCTCATTATATACTGCCAGATATTAAAAGGACAAAGCAAAGTGATAACCTTGATTCGTCATAAAGCCTGAAGAAGAGCTAAAGAGTTTTCTTTGCTTATTTGAAGAGAAGACCATTTCTCCTCGGCTTGGATATAGTTCTTGAACAATCAGTTTTTTAACCAAAGATCTCTAACATTCATAAAAGCCATTTTAGGAGAAGCAAATATAGTGTATAAGAATGGCACAACTCAGAACACACTAGTCACAGTACCCTCTGAGAACTTTTCAACGTTCTTTCTTGTTTTGGCGAACTAACTAAGAAAGCAATGCTAACTCCTGCAGCTATCCCACTCTGAGGGTAACATTGGTTGGAGATGGTCCTCCATGAGCAGAGAGGGGCTCCATCAAAGATGCTCCATCTGCCCCCTTCCATCTAAAAAAAGCTCCATAGTGCTCAGAAAAGGTCCACTTGAAAAATGGAAATCATCTGTTTGGGATTTGCTGGGTCCAAAGCTCAGCAGATCCCCTCAAGTGCCCCAAAACATGGACCTCTCAGCCAAGCAGCATAAGACTAATACAGTGGAACCTCGGGTTATGAACGGTTCTGTTAACGAACTTTTCGGGTTACGACCAGCTCCGGCCGCAAAATTTTGCTTCGGTTTGCGAACTCCACCTCGGGGTACGAACAGGATACGCGGCCATTTTCCCTCCCGTGACACGGTCCACGGCCATTTTTCTGCCCCTGACACATGGTCCGCAGCCATTTTTCCGCCCCTGACACGTGGTCTGCGGCCATTTTCCGCCCCTGACACATGGTCCACGGCCATTTTTACGCCCCTGACATGTGGTCCGCGGCCATTTTTACGCCCCTGACACGTGGTCCGCGGCCATTTTCCGCCCCTGACACGTGGTCGTAGGGAGGAGGACTCTCCCTCCAAGCAATAGCCGCCTCCCTGTCCTCCACACCAGAACAGATTAACGGTAGTTACATTGAACCTTATGGGGAAATTTGCTTCGGGTTGCGACCAATTCGGGTTGCGGCCAGAGTCACGGAACGAATTAAGTTCGTAAACCGAGGTTCCACTGTATTGTCCCCCCCCACACAAAAAAAATTTAAATGCTTCTCAACACCTTCCCCCCACCCCACCTATTTTCTGTGCAGGGCTTGGAATACAGAAGGGGGATCTGTCATTCCAATTCCCATCTGGATTGCTCTCAAAGTTATACCCAAAGTGAATTGCATTCCTCCACCTCCTCAAATTAATTTGCTTTAATTATTACCCATTCATCAGCCACACAGTATCAATGTATTTGGGCTATAAATGATACTTAGTAATGAGGCATCAGAAGAGTTTTGATGAGCGAACTATAAAAACAATCATGACACAATAATAATTAGGATTTATTTATCATGAAGATAAAACACTAGTCTTGTCATATTTACAAAGTGACTTTGAAGGAACTTTAAAAGAGGATATTGAGAACACTTTCCTTTTGCTTGCAACAACCATAACCATTATTGATAGTGCTTTTAAAATGGCAGGTACACAGAAGCAGAGTCTGTTGTTTCATGCCAAATTTGTTTTATGGTGTCATCTATTTCTGATATTTAAGAGGGCACTGCTCATTTGCAACATTAGCCAATGTGATTTATGTATTTTTTAAAAGATTACTACATTTAAATGTTTTCGGCAGTTCATTTTTACTATGTACTTTGTTCCGGTGTAATCAATGTAGTCTTTTTTTCCTTCAGCTCAGGCTGCAGTACGAACGCAGTTTGCTTTTTATAGCAAAATCAATATCAGAATTAATGGATGTCAAAGAAAGCAAACTGTTAGGAATATAGAAAGGTCAAAAGCTTTTTTTTCCCCACTGTATTGATTTCGCAGGCATTAGTTTGCCTACCTGCATATAGTGTTTTTATCTGATAAGTGAGTGACGAACATAATTTGCTCAATAGATCTTATTATGTGATTATCACCCTAATCCAAATATATTGTTCTGCATCCAAAGTAATCCAAAAGAAGGGAGTTGGAGGCCAGGAAACCTAGTAGTTGGCCTTCTCCATTAAAAATCTGGTCCAATCGGTAATATTATTAGCGGTCCTGCTGCCTGCCCTGCAGTTTGCAGATTGAAGGCTTTCTCTGTGGTGGCACGTATTTTCTGAAATGCTGCAATCCCTGGATATTTGGAAGGCAGCAACAATTACATCTTCTAGGTATTCCTTGAAGGTCCTTGTTTTTAACCAGACTTTCCCTGTGTCAGTTGGAGAAAAAGAAAAAAGAAAAAATTCCCTCTCTCCTCACATGTTTAGCATGTTTTGTATCATGTTTTTAATTTATTCTAATTATATTTGCTAATGAAATCATTTTAACCCTGTGCACCATTATGTGATGCTTAGGAAGACAGGATAAAACTCTCTTAATGAATGAATGGATTAAAATTGGAGCGAGGCAATATGTACCGGGTAGAACATCTAGCTTAGTCTGTCGGGTTTAAAGAAAAAAAAATCAACTCCTTTCAAGAACTTATTGACAAAGGCTGTAGAACTGTAATAAATAAATCAAGCAAGCCACCAGGCTAGTGTAAGATTTTCCATGAGTTTAAATAGCTACATTCTGAGTATGTGTCAGTATACTGCATATGCACACTATGCAACTCATGCAGCTGGTGGGTTGTGGACAATAGCATGTTGGCTTGGAAGGTAGTCTCCAGATTAGCTAGCTAATCTAGCTAGCATGCAATGGGGCAAAACTGGGCTTTGGTTGCTTTTGTGGCATGCTGGCCAAAATGTCTGAAATCTACCTCTATTGTCCTTAACGCTAGCAGGGAATGCTGATATGGCTAAGAATGGTAACTTTCTCTTCCTCTTAGCTGCATTAATGTACATTCCTCATGTGAGATTTGCCCCGTTCGACAGAGAAACTCTCGTGACACGTGTGGTTCACAAAGAAGGTTTACTCATGCGTAACGTAGTAGTCACAAGCAAAGCCAGGACTGGCTTGGTACAATTGCATCACTTGTTATATTCCCCCCTTCCCGCGCTTTTTCCCGCCTCGTGATCGCGTTGCGGCTGTGGGCTATTAGGCCCCCCAATGTCCCCCCTGATCGTTCATGATGGCAGGGTCGGTCAGAGTCCATTGTCCTTGATTGCCAGTCCCCCTCCGGCTGGGTTGGCCCCTCCCTGCTACGTGCAGACCGCAGGTTCTGTGCTGCGTTGCGATCTTGTTTCGCTGCCCTGCGGCCCCGTTCCTTGCTTGCTCGCGCCGTTATCAGTTCGTAATTAAAAGCTTCCGCTGCGGTTTTCCTGTTTAGCTGGCCGCAGGTGGCTCGTTAATTAGCGGCGCTTTCGGTTCCTCTTTTCCCCGCTAGCTACCGCCGGTGGATTCCGCGTGGTCTGGTTGCGAGCTTCCCTGCAGCCCCGTGCTTCCCTGAAACCTCGTGCTGACCGAACCTGACATGCCGCCCCCCTGACGACAACTCCCCCCCTCGGTCCTATTTCGGCTTCCCGGGGTATTTACTGTAAAAGTCCCGCACTAGGTCCGGCGCCCTTATGTGGGTTTTACTCACCCATTCGCTGTGGGACTTGGGGAAATGTTTCCATTGCACTAGGAGCTGGGTCTGCCCCTTGTGCCTCCGGGCGTCCAGTATCCGGTTGATTTCGAAATGCTGCTCCCCCCGACCATGATGGGTGGTGGTACTCCCTCCGCCTTGTGCCAGGCGTTCCCCGGCTGGTGCAACTTTAGCAGGCTGCAATGGAACACCGGGTGGATCTTCCCGAGGCTTTTCGGGAGCGTCAGCCTGACGGTCACCGGATTGATGATCTCCGAAATGGGGAACGGCCCCACAAACCTCGGGCTGAGTTTTTTCGATGCCTGGTGCGTCTTTAGGTTTTTGGTTGACAGATACACCTGGTCCCCCACTTTCCACTTTTCCTCGGGGAGCCTCTTGCGGTCCGCGTGCTTCTTGTAGTCGGCTTTGGCTCTTTGCAATGCCGCGTGCGCCGCTCGCCGGGTCTCGTCGATTTGGGCGAACCAGGCGTCCAGGGAGTTGATCTGGGATTCCGGCTGAGGCAGCTCCGGCATGGGGACGAATTCTCTCCCGGTGGCTACTTTGAACGGAGAGAACCCGGTGCTCTTGTGGACGGCGTTGTTGTATGCCACCTCCGCGAATGGTAGTAGCTCCGCCCAATCGTCCTGTTGGTGCCCCACGTAGCAGCGCAGGTACTGTTCGAGCCCCCGTTCAGGCGTTCCGTGGCTCCGTCCGTCTGCGGGTGCGCCGCGGAGGATAGGGCTTGTTTCGTCCCCACCCGCTTCAGGAACTCCCGCCAGAACCGCGCGATGAAGTTGCCGCCCCGATCGCTGACGATACGTCGAGGTGCGCCGTGGAGTCGGTAGACATGTTGCACGAACAGTTTCGCCAACCCCTCGGCCGTGGGGACTCGCCGGCACGCTACAAAGTGCGCTTGTTTGGAGAATAAGTCCGTGACCACCCAAATGGCGGTCTTCCCCTTACTCTCCGGGAGCTCCACTATGAAGTCCATGGCGACCTCTTGCCAAGGGCCGTCGGGTTCCGCTACCGGTTGGAGTAGGCCTCTAGGTTTGCCTTTGGCTCCTTTCGCTGTTGCGCACACCGGGCAACCCCCCGAGTACGCCTCCACGTCCTTCCGGAGCGTGGGCCACCAAAACTGCCGCCGGATTAAGTGGAGTGTCTTTACGAAGCCGTAATGCCCCGCGCTCCGGCTGTCGTGGGCTCTCTCCATGACCTCCCG
This sequence comes from Python bivittatus, assembly GCF_059951505.1. Taxonomy (NCBI): domain Eukaryota; kingdom Metazoa; phylum Chordata; class Lepidosauria; order Squamata; family Pythonidae; genus Python; species Python bivittatus. Next base: position 30,627,450 of record NW_028277035.1, read on the forward strand.
TCGGCAACCCTCGGGCACGTACAGCTTTCCTTCGTGCCACCACAACCCCTCTTGGCCGGTTAGCGCCTCTCGGTTCTGCTTGAGCCAACCGTCCCGCTCCGCTGCCTCCGCGAACCCTTGCCTTACTTCAGACGCCGCGTCCCGTCGCTCCCCCTTGGTCTGGCTTCGGGTCACCGCCTTTGCAGCCAGCCTGCTGGCGGGGATGACGGAGTCCACGATCTCCTCCCGTAGGCTGGCGTGCTGGGGCATGCGAGACAGTCCATCCGCTAAGAAGTTGCGCTTCCCGGGGATGTGTTTCAGTGTGAACCTGAACCTCCCGAAGTATTGGGACCACCGTGCCTGTTTGGGGGATAGCTTACGCGGGGTCTTCAGGGCCTCGAGGTTCTTATGGTCCGTCCACACCTCGAACGGTTCAGTTGCCCCCTCCAGTAGATGCCTCCACGTGGCCAGCGCCCACTTGACCGCGTACGCCTCTTTCTCCCACACCATCCACCTCCTCTCCGTCTCGGTGAATTTGCGGGAGGCGTAGGCGCACGGGTGGATGGCCCCCTCCGGGCTGGGTTGGAGCAGGACTGCTCCCGTTGCTACGTCTGATGCATCCACTTGGATTATAAACCGCCGGTCTGGGTCGGGATGGCGCAGGATCGGCTCCGCGGTGAACCGCTGTTTTAGTTCCTCAAACGCCCCCTGGCATTCTGCAGTCCACGCGAGTGCCATGCTGGGCTTGGGGGGTTTCCCAGTGCCCTTGGTTTTTAGCAGGTCGGTTAGGAGGAGGGCGATTTGGGCGAAGTTCGGGATGAACTGACGATAGAAGTTCGCAAACCCTAGGAAGCTTTGGAGTTGCCTCCGGGTTCGCGGCGCTTCCCAGCCCAGGACATCCCTTACTTTCGCCGGGTCCATCTCAATTCCCCGGCTGGATATTCGGTAGCCGAGGTAGTCTAGTTGCTCTCGATGGAACTCGCATTTCGAGAGCTTTGCGTACAGCTGTGCCTTCAGCAGTCTCTGGAGCACCGTGCACACCAGGCTCACGTGCTCCGCCAGGGTCTCGGTGTAGATGAGGATGTCGTCCAGGTAGACCAGGACGCCCCGGTAGAGTAGGTCGTGCAGCACCTCATTAATTAGTTGCATAAATACCCCCGGGGCCCCTTTTAATCCGAACGGCATCACGGAAAACTGGTAGCTTCCGAGCGGGGTGTTGAACGCCGTCTTCCACTCATCTTTTGCGCGGATCCTAACTCTGAAGTAGGCTTCGCGCAAGTCCAGTTTTGTGAACACCCTCCCCTTCGACAGATGCGACATCAAGTCCTTCATCAGGGGTAGGGGGTATTTGTACTCCGTGCTGATTGCGTTCAGCCCCCGGTAGTCTACGCACATACGGAGCGAGCCGTCCTTCTTCTCCCGGAATAACACCGGGGCCGCTAATGGTGACTTCGCGGGTTGGATGAATCCCCGTGCTAGGTTCTTGTCTATGAACTCGCGCAGGGCTCCCATCTCCCTCCTCGACAGGGAGTACATTTTTGGCTTAGGCAGGGTCGCTCCTGGCTCTAGCTCGATGGCGCAATCACTGGGCCGGTGTGGTGGGAGCTGGTCAGACTCCTTCTCCCCGAACGCTGCCGCCAGGTCTCGATACTGCCTCGGGATTCCGCCGCCCGTCGGGGGTTCCCCGGGTCCGGCCCCTCGCTTTGCGGTTGCCTCGCCAGTCGCCGCTGCCTCCCCTCGCCTCGGGATCGTGGCGGGTCTCCGGGGTCCCGGCGCTGCTGCTGCTGCTGTTGCTGTTGCCGCCCGGGTCTCGGGCCCCATCTGCTCTCGCCCCGTCTCCCGGTGTCCCGGACCCTCCGCTTGTCCGCCGGTGGTTGCGGCTGCCTCCGTCTCCACGGCTCGGTCCCCTCTGCTCTCGCCCCTCGCCGGTCTGTCGACCCCGAACCGCACTGCCTCCGCCGTCCAGTCGACTCGTGGGTTCCGCCGCCGCAGCCACGCCAAGCCGAGTACCACCGCGTAGTCGGCCACCGGGACCACCACGAACCTCAGTTCTTCCCGGTGACTCCCGATCGTCATCTGGACCGGCTCGGTGTAATACTGAGCTGGCCCCCTGCCAGCGTGCCATCTAACTGGCTGAATGAAATGGGCTCCCGGAGGCGCCTCAGCTGTAGCCCGAGCCCCGAGACCACCGCTGGGTGCATCAAGCAGTGGGTGCAGCCCGAGTCCAGTAGCGCCCGTAGCTGCGCCTCCCTCCGGATCTCACCCCCGGACGTGTATCCTCACCCGGAACGGTGGGCAGTCCTCGTCTCCTATTGGGTCCGCGCGCCTCGACTCCCCTGCTCGCACTGGGACGCCGTTCAGTGCGAGCGCGCCTCGTTTCCCGCCGGCTCCGAGTCCTCTCCGGAGGATGCTGTCTCCGGGGTCGACCACCCCCGCGTCCTTTCTCGGTCACCGCCGCCACTGCCCCCTTCCGCGGTCGGTCACCGGTCCTTTTCCCGTTCGCACGCGGGGTTTTGACTTCGGGCCGTGGTGGGGCGCCTTCCCGCTCCGTCGGGCACTGCGCCGCTCGGTGGCCTCTGCCTCCGCATCGGAAGCACAGATTCGGGGCTCTGGTCGCCTCTCGCCTCCCGGTGGACTGCCGTCGACCGCTCCGTCTCTCCTCGGGGTCCTCTCCCTCGGCCGGTCCCTCGTCTGGTCCCGTCGTCTTGTGCTCTGTTGGATCTGCCGCCACGCCGATTCCGCCGTTCCGGCCAGCCAGATCCAATCCTTCACTGTGGCCGGGTCGTCCCGCCCCAGTGCCCGTTCCAGGATCTCTGGGTTGAGTCCCCTCTTAAAATACTTCACCTTCAGGGACTCCGGCCAGTCCGCGAGCTTCTCGGCCAACCTCCGGAACTCCAGGGCATATTCCGATACCGATTTGCCCTGCTGCCTGAATTGTAGGATGTCGTCCTCCGCCCGCTTGGCGCTCAATGTGTCCTCGAATCTGTCCCGGAGCGCCTGCATGAAGTCCGGGAAACTCCGTAGTTCCGCCGCGTTGGCATCGTACAGCCCGATCACCCAGCTGGCGGCTTGGCCATCTAGCAGCTCGGCCACGAAGGATACCCTGTCCTCGTCTCTAGCGAATAGGTGACCACCCCTCTGCATGAACCCCCTGACGTGCGTCAGAAAGTGCGGCAGCTGTTCGGGGTCCCCTGAGAACTTCCCAGTGATACCTCGAAGTCTCAGGGCGTCTGCCGCCCGTTGGTCCTCCGACCGGGGCGCCGTGGGTGGTGCCGGCGGGGGTGTCGGACCGCCCCCCTGTCGCTCGCCTCCTCGTTCACCGCCGGTGGCCCCACTCTCTGTAGTAGGGTCTGGAGCATCGCCTCCACGGCGTCTAGGCGTCGCTCGACTCTCTCCTCTAGTCGGGCGAATTTCTCGCTCCACTCACGGTTCCGGAACCCCGAACCCCGGGTCATCGTAACGCCCGAATCGTCTGGTCCTTGATTCACGCCCATCGACCACCGCTCGGATGGAGTGCGCCCGGCCCTGGCCGCTGCCCCGTCGCTCCCGGGCGGCTCCGACCGCCCTTCCGCGAGCCTGGATCCCTCGCGCTCCAGCTGACCCACGGATTCCTCGTCGCTGGTCATGCCTGTATTGAGAAAGAAAACGCTCCTCGGTGGTACCGGGTAGCGCTGACGGTGAGTCCTGGCTTTATGTGAGATTTGCCCCGTTCGACAGAGAAACTCTCGTGACACGTGTGGTTCACAAAGAAGGTTTACTCATGCGTAACGTAGTAGTCACAAGCAAAGCCAGGACTGGCTTGGTACAATTGCATCACTTGTTATATTCCCCCTTCCCGCGCTTTTTCCCGCCTCGTGATCGCGTTGAGGATGTGGGCTATTAGGCACATCAATGTCCACCCTGATCGTTCATGATGGCAGGGTCGGTCAGAGTCCATTGTCCTTGATTGCCAGTCCCCCTCCGGCTGGGTTGGCCCCTCCCTGCTACGTGCAGACCGCAGGTTCTGTGCTGCGTTGCGATCTTGTTTCGCTGCCCTGCGGCCCCGTTCCTTGCTTGCTCGCGCCGTTATCAGTTCGTAATTAAAAGCTTCCGCTGCGGTTTTCCTGTTTAGCTGGCCGCAGGTGGCTCGTTAATTAGCGGCGCTTTCGGTTCCTCTTTTCCCCGCTAGCTACCGCCGGTGGATTCCGCGTGGTCTGGTTGCGAGCTTCCCTGCAGCCCCGTGCTTCCCTGAAACCTCGTGCTGACCGAACCTGACACCTCAGTCTTTGAATTGGCCGAAAAATATGCCAGCATAAATTTAAGCTGTTCTAGTGACTGAGCTGTAATCAGCCTCATAAGATCCTCCATCCTGGTAGCCTATCGCTAGGATTATTTCTTTTGGAAGACCAGTAGACGCATATCAAAAATGGTCCAGCTGACAGGTTGGTGGGCAGAGAAGGGATGTCAGGTTAAATATGAGGGAGCTTCTATTACATAATGAGAGTGCCCTCTTGCTTCATCTCAGGCCCATCTTCTACCCCAACAACTTGTCAGATAAGCTATTTTTTTTGACACAGGTTTACCAGTCTTCCTGTCACCCAAGCTACAAAAGGAAACTGACAGAACTCTTGTAAATTTTACACCAGCTTCCAAATCAGAAAGTGTTGCAAGGGAACAGTGGTGCTGAAAGTCAGTGGCCAGTAGCACACATGCAGTATGCAAAATGTTGTAGGAGTATACAAGATTGCATGAAAGTACACTTATGGTATTTAAGAAGAGTCTATAGTAAAACAAGAAGAGGTAAAGTCATGAATCAGTAGTTCTGAATGAATGTGGATTGAATGCAAAAGTGACCAACTCAAAAAAAACCAAACTACATTGAGGTGGTTTGGTTATCTAGAGAGAATGAATGAAGGTCAAATAGCAAAACAAATATGTGAAGAAAAAATTAATAGCTTGAGAGGAGGGGAAATGCAGAAAATATTTGGTTAAATGAAGTTGACATGATCCTGAGAATGAGAGAATTTAAAAAGTTTAAAGAACAAAAGGCAATGTATAAAGCAGTGTGTAGATGTGGGGAAAGCAAGGACAGTTTGCAAGGATAAAAATATAGATGGGAGTGGTGGATGGCATTGCTACAAAGCAATTTTAGCTATATTTATTTTACTTATCTGATATATTTAATTTCATTGACTATTTATTACTTTATGCAGTTTGAATAAATCTGCTTAGGGAATAGTATACTGGGTAAGTAATATAGCTGTAACTATCACATCTAGTTATTGGTTTGCTTTGAGTATATCTTTGGAATATTGTAAATCAAAACTACCAGGGAGTAAGAGAAAATGAAAATCAGAATAATGGCACATGGGAAAGGGAGAAAATAGCCTTTTTCTTCCTTACCTTGGTCCAAAGAAAACACCCTCTAAGTGACTGAAACAAGAGGAAGCTCCCATTGAAATCATAATCATGAAGTCATTTTTTTCTATCATAGAAAAACTAACTTTCCAGAGATATCCCTGATTTTTCTCTCATTGGGGATACAGACAATATAAAATATTTTTGCTGAGAACATATCTTCAAATGATCAGAAGCAATTTTACAATGGGGCCTCGATATCATTTTGAATTAAATATATTTACATCTTGTCCTTTCTTCTGCAACAAAATAAGTTAACGATGTTATGATGTTTTATTTCAACACAAGATTGATATGGAGTCTGAGCATCCATAATTAGATAATAATTTCACAGCATACATTCTATTATTGTTGTATTACTTAGTGGTTGCTTATTCCAAGAGCTTTTCTAGCTCATTAATTGCTTCAACTGTAAATAATAGTGATTGGGTATGATTGGTATGGCTGACTGTGTATATAGAGGTTTGACCTTATATTTGAAAGCTTTACTTTAAAAGAGAAGGAAGTACATTTCAGTTAAGGCATGAATCAGTCAAAATTAAGCAAACTGGTCGATTTCATTTTCCAGAAGGGTAGCCATGCTAGCCTGTTGCTGTAGAATCAGCAAAATTTATTTGAAAGCATATTCTTAAATTTTTCTCATAAATGGAATTTAAAAGAAATGAATAGATTGAATTCTAAATGTATGATAAGATGGCATGTTCTCTATAATAGAAATAAGGTTGCTTTCCTCTAATGGGCAGTTAATTTTAAGTCTAAAGGATCCTGAAATCATCACAATCAAATTAGAAATGTTAGCATAGCCTTCTATTTATCGATTTATCAAGTTTTCTTTAAAATAATTAGACTTCCAAAGACCCAGGTAGATCACAACATTTGGAACTACAAACACACTTAAAACTCATTTAAAACACACACACACACACATGCACACACACTCACAGACACACACTGCTTCTTAAATTGCTTATTTTTTATGAAAATTTTGTTTTGATGATAAAATGTCATGTTCTGGATCATTTTTAGAAGATATTCCAAGCTCCATCAGTAAGAGAGTAAGTTACCCTTCTTTAGAGAATATTATGAGGGGACGGGGTAGAAGATGGCAATGGTGCAAAAAGACTTTCACACTCCTTCTAGCAAGGTAGCTTCACCATTTGGGCTCCACTTCATATTCATACACACACACACACACACACACACATATATATAATAATAGCAATATAGTGTTCTATTTTTTCTGCATCACTTATAATGTTCGGCACCCCTAGAATCTTCTCCCTATCCTTTGCTGCCCTCCATCCTTCCAAACCTAAAGAACAGGCCACAGCCACATTTGAGACAGTCATATAGTTTCAAAATAGCCTCAGGATTGGAGGCAGGAAAAGAAATGTTCTTTTAGACATAAATAAGCACTACAGGTAGTCCTCACTTAACAGTGGTAATTGGGACTGGCAACTCTGCCACTAAGTGACATTGTCGTAAAGTATGACATCACATGACTGCGCTGACTTAGGATGTCAGTTCCAGCAGTTCCAGTTGCCATCATTAGGAGAATCCTGCACAGTTGCAGCACCCTGCGATCATGTGAATGCCATTTGCAACCTTCTGCCAGCTTCCCTATTGACTTTGCTTGTGGGAAATGGGCAGTGACAATCGCAAATGGTGATCACATGACCACGGAATGCTGCAACATCATAATTGCAAGCCATTCACCAAGGGCCCGAATCACAATCACGTGACCACAGGGACATTGTGATGGCTGCAACTACGAGGAACAGTCGTAAGTCCCCTTGTTCAGCACCATCGTAAGTTCACACACTCACTGAATGAGGACTACCTGTATCTGATAAATGTCCATGGTGATTGCAGAGTAAAGTTATAGTGTGGGTGGAATGATGGGGAAGGGGTTTTTTGCAGTGGAAACACAGTCCTAAAGAAAGGTGACAAGGATAGGGTGATTTTAAAAAATGGCTAATCTGAATACGCAACAATACTAGTAGGAGCAGGTATTTTCAAGATAATATAAGCTTACACCTGAACCATCACCCATCTCCTGAAATGTCATTCCCATAAATGTAGAAGCAATGTAAACTGACATGATCATACAAACTCATAGAAACCTAAAAAGCAAACTGCATGCTTCGTTTCTTTGCACTGTACACTGAATTAGGTTTAACCTTGGAATGACAAGAAAAACATTGATGAGGAATATTTACTTATTCTAGCGTGCACTAACTTTTAATATGAACAAGCTTCTAGAATTATTCCGATTCTCATCTCAGTCAGGTAAAACTGAGAGCAATGGGATTTCCTAGCATAGTTTGACAGGCCTGAAGATTCTAAAGATTATTTTTACCCTAAATATCATTATTAGATACCATTATATATAGCCAACCTCTATATTTTGCAAAGTTCTTGTGTTTTGTCTTCAAATGTGCTCCAGTAATAAGCCAGACGTTCAGACAAACATCTTGGATACAACTTAACCAAATCGTCTTAAAGTATAATACACGTATTACATTGGGCTAACCTGGGCAAGTGGCAATGGGATAACAAATTCTATTTAGCAGTCTTTATCTAGAAATGTAGTAATGTGAAAAGATATATAATAAGGTAATGGGGTCCTATTTACCACTCTGAGCTTGAGCATTATATCAAATGTTGAGCCAGAGAGAGAAAATTCCCATGTTTACTTGGGGGCAAATTGCATAAGAAAAGAAAGCTAGGCCAGGAGTGCAGCCTAAATCAATTCCAGCTGTTCAGTGGAGGACATATTTTGATTAGGTAATACTGTATTTATAACCCTCTGGAACAATCCTGGGATCAGTAAACGACACTGGGAACAGTGGGCATTGGCAGATGCCCATAGCAGCTGCAAGCCATGGCATGCTGAGCAAAACACCATGCCACTTTGAAGGTGAAGACCAAGTAGCTGCTCTCCTCTGCTGTCACCTGAAACTTTTTCCTAAAATAAGAACACCATGAAATTCAGTTCAGGCATTCAGATGCCACCCACTTAGATGAAGGGCTACCAAGGATGGAAAAAAGGAGGCTTAGCCCTCAGAACTAACCTGAGTTAACCTTCCCATTGGTGAAATAAATACAACTTCCAATTCAGCTGATTTTTGTACTTACAATGGGAGGGAGGGAAAATTCCAGCAGCAACAAGATTGCTGCAAAATCAAGGCAATGAAAAAGCCTTACTTTTACAATCTTTCTTAAAAAACAGTCTTAGAGGAGTATATCCCCAGAGAACAGGAATGATAAAATAAAAGAAGACTGTAATGACAGCAGTTTACTGTCAGGGGCCAGGTCTGAGCTATAATACCATCTCTACCCATGAAACTTACCCTAAGCCAAATATCAGAAATTACTTTCTCTCGTTATGTCCTATAGAAATCTTTAAAATAAATTGGTTGGGTTCATACTCTGAATACACAATAAAATCATGTGCTATGCCTAAGCCTTAATTAGCCTGATCTTATTTCAGATATTACCATCTTAAAGCACAGGCAGGATGTGCTTTATATCTAAGGGCAACTGGACTGGAACCAGCGGAGGCAAAAGTGCTTACCCAAAAGAAAATTTATGCAGATACAGCAAGCCATGTGGATTATGATGGTCTTCTCACTGTGAACAATAAAAGCAGAAGAGAGTTCAAAAGTGATTATTAAGCGCACATATATTCCTACTCACCATATTATTTCTTTTTGGAATAAGCAATATTATGCAAAGCTCAGAAAAAGAGTAAGAAGCAGCAAATAAAACATACTAGAGGCAGACAAAGTAAGAAAAGGAAAGGAAATCTGACTTAAAAGAGTTTATACCAAAACGATTCACTCCATTCCTTTTAATCCTTACACGCCATCCTTACTTCTACTGCATCCATACATGGTTGCCCAGCTTAGGGTCGTGCACCTATGGCAGCCTTAGCTAGACCAAGGAGCATCAGAGATGGTCCCTCAGGCCCTTGCCACCTCCCATATGGATTATTGTGATTCACTTAACATGAGGCTGCACTTGAAGACTGCCCAGAAATTTCATTTGGTATAAGGAGCAGCTGATTGTATGCTCCCTGGAGACTCTTGTTACTGCCTAGGTAGCTCACAAGAGCAGCCAATAAAGCATAAAGATAAAACAACAGTCCCACCTCCTTTACAAAAAAAATCATATGTCCCACCATGGCCCCATGACCTATCAAGCTCCACATTTGCAGAACTCATCAAGCAAATCTTCTCATCTAAGATCTTCCATCCTAGCCCAATACTTGGGGGAAAAGCCAGGTCTTCATGGCCTTCTGGAAGGCTAAGAGAGTCGGGGTCTCAAGAGAAAGGCTGCTCAGTTCAATATGCCAGTTATCCCCTATAAAACCCTATACATTTCATTACTGGATATCTCAAGACCATCTACCCCATAGGGATTCTGAGACCCAATCCAAGAGTATGCTGAAGATAAATTAAAGTTACACTTTACACAAATATCAAGTGCATCCTAGGTTGCATTTGATGGTGCTAGGACTGCTTCCATTTGGACTTTTAAGGCAAAATAACTGATCTGGAAACCTAAAACTATTATTCCTAAAATGTCTAGTGACAAGAATATCAGCATATTTCTATTTGGTTTCATACCATTATTTCTTTTGCTGCTCTTCCCTCAGTATCATTTCCCCCTAATTCCCTGTTTCTATATTTTTCCTGGTTGAGTCATATGGAGCAATCATAATGAAGACCAAAAGGAGTGACATATATAAGACACAGCAGTGTAAATAAGTGGGTGGATATTTCTGCAGGCGTTTCTTTCAAATTATGGGAAAAGGTAGATGGTTTTTGAAAATGCCAAGAGCATATTTGGCTCATCCACACTTTAAGAATCTCTTGTGGAAGCAGATTTAAGAAAATGTATATCTTGCCCTAACAATCTTTCTGTAAAAAACTATTACCAATTTGTGGACAAAATTAGTCACAGCACAGCCTGATTCAGAAACACCTAGGCAGTCAAATACCCTATTAGGCGCATTGGAGAAATTGTGTTCCTTGTATTCCCATGCAGGAATCTGATTTACCCTCTAATTGCTGAACATCAGACGTTCCATGTTCCTGTGGTACGTCTTCAAATTGCTTTTTTATAAGATGTGACACCGTTATAATCTCTGAATTACGAAAGGAAGTCTTTTTAATTGGCAAAGAACAAACATGGGCAGGACTACACAGCATCTCATCTTAGAATTAATTTGTTTCCCCCTCCCACCCCCACCCTTCCTGAGGAATATCTGTGAAATATTCAAACAATGATGAGCAGAAATGATAATGTGTGTCCAAAATACAAGCATTCAGGCCACTGTGGAAGAAAGGCTCTGTGCAAATTATTCCTGTAACTTTGGTTGGGCTTTGGTTCCAAGACCTGCGCAACATAATTTCAATGCCCGTTCCATGCTGCTGAACTCATCAGACTTCAACCAAGACCGTGTGGCTTAAATAATGGTCTAACCTTTCAAACAGAACAATTCTCTGACTTGTGATTCCAGCTGAGTGTTTCATGCAAACAAACATTAATATCACCACTTTTGATAATATTAGTTCTTTCAAATGTAAAAACCATTCAGTTCCATGGGATTTATTTTGATGCGTGTACAAGATTGCAGTTTTAGTATATCAGATTGACACAGAAGAAACATCTATTACACTTAGATGTAGATAGTGATATCTAATTCACAAATGTCTAATATAATTAGATAGTTGTGATTCCATACATCACTATCCACTTAATGGGCCTTATTATTGAGTGAACATGCAAAAGATTGTTATCTGTCTGCTAAAAATTAGTCAATAAACTAGAGGCCATGACCTAACAGACAGCTATATTAAAAGCCTATAATGTAGCACTGTACTATTGCAGAAGCAACAAACATAGCCTCCAAAATGTAATGTCTTCATGAACAGGGAACAATTTGTCTAAATTAAAATTGTTCACTGGCTATGTATTTTCAATTTTAATTTTTAGATTTTTTTAATGTAGATCTTTTACTTCCCTTTAGTTTATAGCCTGTTTTAATTCAATTTATAAATATTAATCTGTATTCATTTCCAGTTTTACTATTAGTCACTGTGCTATTGATTGTCATCTTCCATGCATGAAAGGCCATTACCAACAAGCAGTGTTATGATGAATGGATGATGGCACTGGGATTACTAGAGATGCAGTGGGTATATCTGGTGGGGTTGCTATGTTAATTTTTTCTCTCTCTCTGCTAATCCAGAGATGGTGTAGTCTGTGAAATAGGAGCCTATCTATTAAGTTGTACTAAAAGATGGTGTGCTTCAATAGGCTACAGTTCATCAGATTCTGGGACCAGAGAATATTAAATATTTTCACTCTTCTATTCCTACAAATTATCCCAGTAAAGATGAACCACAGTGAAGAACCTCTTCTAAGGATCTAAATATCCAGGGAGACTGCTGTCTGTCAAATACCCTGGCCAGAATCATGTAGGGTCTTACAGATGATAACCAATTATTTGTAACTGTGTCCCAAAACAGGCATAGTGAAGTGTTGTAACATGGGAATCACGTTTTTTAGTCTTAAGACTATAGCATTTTGTGTTTTTAAGCATTCTTCAAATGAAGCTCCACAACCTTTCTCATATCTGAGCTGCACAGATACAGACAACCGCTAGATTGCAGTAAGTTCTCTGTATCTCTTTGTTTCCATCTAGTGACCATCTGGATTTTTGCAGTTCAGACATAACCCTACATGTTGGTTATAACCCTAGAAGAACCAGTCTATGGGATCAAATGGGAATCTCCCCACACCATCTTCTGAAGTTGTTTCTCTGAGCAAGAGCTTAGTCTTTGTATATCAGTGCCTCAAATTCCATCCATTTCAGATAATTCGAAACAGTACCATAAATGGTACCAAAATCCAACAAGAACTTCACTAAAACACTTCCATCACTATTTCTTTTCTGTGCCCTGTAATAGTACAAAAATTCCTCCCTACTTTACTCCATTTTTCCAACTCATTTTAAAACACATCTCTCCTGCTAGTATGGATAATCTCTCAACTGTAAAGAGTGTTAAAGAAATGCAACATAGGCAGACAGGTGTCCAGTGCAAGCAGAAAATCAACTCTGGCTGTAAATAAGGGGTTTGATCCAAGGTATATCACTCATTACAGGCACAACCAACATGTACAATAATAGCAGCATCAGTAGCAAATGTGTTGAAAGACAAACCTGAGTTAATTTTAAATGCGAAGCTTGAATCTTTGCTCAAAGTTGCATGTAAAATCCAGAGAGACATAAAATGCAATAAATCAAGGTTAAGATGCAGTTAAACTCTCTGAAAATTAATAACTGAGAATAAATTCTATTCTACAGTTCCAATTTGACTGAGTCATGACTATTTTTTCTGGGTTGTACACATGATCTAAGAGTATTGCCAATATTCAAAAAGCTGCATCTTAGGACTAGATTACATTTAATATTATCAACCCAATGAGTGGACCAAATAAAGTAAAAATTAAATAAAATTTCATCAATGACTAAAACAACAAAAATGAAACAGCAGAAAGAATTATAAAAAGCTTGTAGTCCTACAGGCAGTTCAACACAAAATCACACTTTTCTTTCCATAAATCTAAAGGCCTGCTGCAAAGAAGCTATACTCTTAAAAATGCTTTTGGATAAAAAGTATACTTTTCCTCCAAAGAGAATTTTTATGCTGAACAAATTATATCTGAGGGGTACAACAATCATCCTTACCTTCAGACCTGTTCTTTAAAAACTGGATCACAAAATGACAGATTACGTGTAATGTATTGTCCCATACATATAGATATTTTTGTAGAGTTCATCTATTTTGGCTACAAGACATAAATTAAATAGAAATTTAAAATTATGTTTAGAGAGAAATGAAAACTGTATATGTTTTGATGTAATCAATCAAATTGTTAGTCTGTAGTAAACACTCGAGAAATTAAAATGATATATTTTGTTTACAGTTAATGGCTGATTACAGATTTGCATAACATTCAATTTCAGCAAAAGAAAGAATTTACACAATGTAGAATGCAGGATAAAAATATCCATGTCCATTCGTTCTGGGGGTAACTTAGACCTAGGAAATTGTCTTTTATTCTCTACAAAACAAAGCATTCTACAATGTCCTCTTTATTATCTTGCACTGTGGATTAAATTTGTAACTTCTTCCACAATACTTTCACCTTGAGATTTGTTCCTTTCATTCTTTTGTCAAGAGTTGCACTTCCATTTCAGCTGAAGCCACATAAACAGCAAGTGAAGGCAAAGTTCACCCTGGGATGAGAAGATCTGAAAAAATGAATTATACCATTTACAAGCCAAGCACAAGAGAACCAAAAGAGAAGTGGGGAAACAGATTAACCAGAGATAGAAGCATTAGTAAATGATGTGTAAAAACTAAATCAGCCCAAGTCTGAAAATTAGCAGCACTTACCAATCCAACAAGCCATTGACTCATAAATGGCACGGCCATTAATGACTTTGATGACAATCATAAATCTGTTCCACTACTATTTTTCTGTCATTAATTAGATTGTAAGACCATACAAGTAGCTCCTCAACCTCATTCAGCCAAGAGGAAATATTTCATTTAGCTTAGAAGAGAAAAATCACCTTTCTAATTGTGCATCAAGGTCGTAACACGTGGGCAGCTTCCCCTCCATTAACTCATTTTAATTCATTGCCGTGAAAGTTCTGTTCTCCCTCTGCATATAAACAAGAAAAAAATATCCATAATAAGAATAAGAGTTTTTGTTTTATCACTAAGGTACCTATATGTCCTGCTGTAATTAGTATGAACATTAGTTTAGCTGATACCTATCCCCAACATTTTAACTGTATAATTTGCTGGAATATCATCACATCTAGTGAAATTGTAATGGCCTAGCATAGCACAGCACATCTTAAACATTAATTTGCCACTGAACAATTCTCATTACCGTTCTGTAAGCTGGGAAAATCAGGGCTCCTTCATACAAATTATATATTACTTCTTGAGTTTATTTAAGAAACCATATAGAAAGTGCATTGATCACAATTCATAACAGTTAAAATGCTGCTTTTCAGTAGAACTAATTTCCACATTCTTTCCTAGTGGATATAAATCAAATTAGGTAGATGAATGTGAAATAAACCTTGTGTTCAAACTATAATCCTGTATTGTACAACACCTAGCTTTTGTTGAAGATTTTCCTTTGGAGTTAATTCACTGGCATTGGTCCTCTGTATTATTAATGTTAATAACTGAATTGGTGAGCCAGCTCTCATATAGCAACATATATAGGTTTGCCATCAGTTTTATAATCAGCAGAGAGTACCTCCTGTCATGATATTTTTTTCACATTTATTTTATGTAGTTTATCACATTCATAATTACATTCCAGAATTGCATATTAAGAGAGACCCAGCCTTTCCCTTTATCCAATGACATTCTGTCATACACATTTTGTTTTTCAGTAGACTTTTTGCTTTCCAAATTCTTAATTGTAAGAGCTCTGATGGTACTGTTGATTCAATGGTTCTTCTTTTCTAACATCCTAAGTCCCTTGCAGTAGTTTAGTGAAAAGTATGGAAAGTCTCTGTGACGGAGGTCCGGGATTGTGGGAACTAACCTGTTTTTTTTATGTATGTTTCCTTGTCCAAATTAGTAGATGGAGAAGCTTCCTGACTCCACTTTGAAGTAATGGGAATGAGGGTTTTATCACCGGGGAGAAAAAAGACAGGCTTTAGATGTTAGTAAGCTATGAATTGTTGTAACCAGATAAGATCTTGTGGAGAAACCCCAGTTGTATGTTGATTTGTAACTTTTGAAACCTTTGTTAATTAAAATCAAAGCAGTATCTTTAATTGTTGTCACCTGTGAAGAGGGGTGGAGGCCAGCCTGGAAAGAGTATTTAAGATAAACTATAGAAGGAGGATGGAGGGGGCTTTGGAAGAAAACATTGGCTGTGTATCTTTGTTGATCTGTGGGATCTTTTTTCCTCAAGGAAGCTGCAAATCTCAAGCCTTGATCTCATTCCTGCGAGGGAGAAACGGCTCGCTTGGAAGGCTACTTCACGTGAGGCTGCTCAGGCGGAAAAGGACTTATCCATTTGCTTTTTACTTCTATGGACTGTTTGCTTTCATTGAGCAAGTTTTAAATGCAGCTTAATTCTTTTGTATTTAATCCTTTTTTGAGCAGTGAGTAAAAAGCCTCATTTGGAAAGTATTCATTTGGTCCTTGAGTTGTTTTTGGCATTGCACACAACCAGTAACGGAAAGAACCGAGAGAGATGTACCAGCCCCAGAGGTGGTTGTCAGAGTCTCTGTCCATTAGGGCTTGAAAATGCCAGGAGTCATCTTAAACAGTGTATCTGGGATATTGATTTTCAAACCAGTTTAAGCCTAGTATCCAACCCTTCACTTTATGGATTCTTCTCAAATGGGCATGTGCCATCATCTCTCTTCAATTCTAATTCTGAAATTTTGTTAAGCTTTCACCTTGGCCAGGTTGGATCTCTATCCTCTGCAGTTCTGTGGAGTCAGTTTAAAAATATCACTTTTCATCAGTGCTTATGTCCATGTGGAGATGACTCTGTCAAATCTCTAAGCCATATGCTCTTTGTTGCTCTCTCTATAGGGAATCAAGGAAGATATATATTTATCCTATTTTAAAGAATCACCCTAGTGGAGAGCACAATGTCTATCTGTCACTGCTTTTATCTGACTAGAACCCTGACATATCTTTCCAGGTTCCCCAATTCTGTGCTATCATTTGTTGTATCCATCCTACCTACGTTGAAGTTTGGCACAAATTTTGGTGATTGCCACTATTTGTACGACAGCTACTATAATAATATATTTTAGGTAATTTCATTGCATTTTTAAGAGCTTTATTAATGATTACAGGTCTACGTATTTTATTGTTGCGCTATCTGGCCCATAGGCCGTAATAAAGGTTGATTTGATTTAATTTTATAAGGAAACTAGGAATACTTTTAGAACATCATTGTTGTTGTTCAGTGGTTAAGTCGTGTCTGACTCTTCGTGACCCCATGAACCATATTGCGCCAGGCCTTCCTGTCCTTCACTGCCTCCCTGAGTTTGCTCAGTTTCATGCTCATTGCTTCAGTGATGCTATCTAACCATCTCATCCTCTGCCGTCCTCTTCTCCTTTTGCCTTCAATCTTTCCCAGCATCAGGGTCTTTTCCAAAGAGATCTCTCTTCGCATTAGGTGACCAAAGTATCTGAGCTTGAGCTTCATTATCAATCCTTTCAATGAGCAATCAGGGTTGATTTCCTTTAAGATTGACTGGTTTGACCTCCTAGCAGTCCAGGGGACTCTCAAGAGTCTTCTCCAGCACCACAGTTCAAAGGCATCAATTCTTCGGCGCTCAGCCTTCTTTATGGTCCAGCTCTCACAGCCATACATTACTACCGGAAAAACCATAGCTTTGACTATGCGGATCTTTGTCGGCAAGGTGACGTCTCTGCTTTTTAATATGCTATCTAGGCTTGCCATAGCTTTCCTCCCAAGGAGCAAGCGTCTTTTAATTTCATGACTGCAGTCTCCGTCTGCGGTGATCTTGGAGCCCAAATAAATGAAGTCTGTTACTGCTTCCATTTCTACCCCTTCTATTTGCCACGAATTGATGGGGCCAGATGCCATGATCTTAGTTTTTTTAATGTTGAGTTTCAAGCCAGCTTTCGCACTCTCCTCTTTCACCCTCATCAAGAGGCTCTTTAGTTCTTCTTCACTTTCTGCCATTAGGGTGGTATCGTCCGCATATCTGAGGTTGTTGATGATTCTCCCTGCAATCTTAATTCTGGCTTGTGATTCTTCCAGCCTGGCATTTCTCATGATGTACTCTGCATATAGGTTAAATAAGCAGGGTGACAGTATACAGCCTTGTCATACACCTTTCCCTATTTTGAACCAATCGGTTGTTCCATGACTGGTTCTAACTGTTGCTTCTTGGCCCGCATACAGATTTCTCAGGAGACAGGTAAGGTGGTCTGGTACCCCCATCTCTTTAAGAATTTGCCACAGTTTGTTGTGATCCACACAATCAAAGGCTTTTGCATAGTCAATGAAGCAGAAGTAGATATTTTTCTGGAACTCTCGTGCTTTCTCCATGAACCAGCGAATGTTGGCGATTTGATCTCTAGTTCCTCTGCCTCTTCGAAACCCAGCTTGTACATCCGGTAGTTCTCGGTTCACGTATTGCTGAAGCCTAGCTTGTAGGATTTTGAGCATAACCTTGCTAGCATGTGAAATGAGTGCAATTGTGCGATAGTTTGAGCATTCTTTGGCATTGCCCTTCTTTGGAATTGGAACATAAACTGACCTTTTCCAATCCCATGGCCACTGTTGTGTTTTCCAAACTTGCTGGCATATTGAGTGCAGCACTTTAACACCATCATCTTTTAGTATTTTAAATAACTCAGCTGGAATACTGTCATCTCCACTAGCTTTGTTGTTAGCAATGCTTCCTAAGGCCCACTTGACTTCACTCTCTAGGATGTCTGGCTCAAGGTCAGTGACCACACCAGCATGGACATCAGGGGCATTAAGATCTTTCTTGTATAGTTCTTCTGTGTATTCTTGCCACCTCTTCTTAATCTCTTCTGCTTCTGTTAGGTCCCTGCCTTTTTTGTCCTTTATCATGCCCATCTTTGCACTAAATGTTCCTTTCACATCTCCAATTTTCTTGTAGAGATCTCTAGTCTTCCCCATTCTATTGTTTTCCTCAATTTCTTTGCATTGTTCATTTAAGAAGGCCTTCTTATCTCTCCTTGCTATTCTTTGGAAATCTGCATTCAGTTGCTCATATCTTTCCCTTTCACCCTTGCTTTTCGCATTCCTTCTTTCCACAGCTATTTGTAAAGCCTCATCAGACAGCCATTTTGCTTTCTTGCATTTCTTTTTCCTTGGGATGGTTTTAGTTGCTGCCTCCTGTACAATGTTACGGACCTCCGTCCATAGTTCTTCAGGCACTCTGTCTACCAAATCTAATCCTCTAAATCTATTCATCACCTTCACTGTGTACTCACAAGGAATATGATCTAAGTCATACCTGAGTGGTCTAGTGGTTTTCCCTACATTCTTTAATTTAAGCCTAAATTTTGCAGTAAGAAGCTCATGATCTGAGCCACAGTCAGCTCCTGGTCTTGTTTTTGCTGTCTGTATAGAGCTTCTCCATCTTTGGCTGCAAAGTATGTAATCAATCTGGTTTTGGTATTGACCATCTGGTGATGTCCATGCGTAGAGTCGTCTCTTGTGTTGTTGGAAAAGAGTGTTTGCTATGACTAGCTTGTTCTCTTGACAGAACTCTATTAGCCTTTGCCCTGCTTCATTTTGTACTCCAAGGCCAAACTTGCCTGTTATTCCGATTACTCCTTGACTTCCTACTTTAGCATTCCAATCCCCTATGATGAAAAGGACATCTTTTTTTGGTGCTAGTTCTAGAAGGTGTTGTAGGTCTTCATAGAAGCGGTCAACTTCAGCTTCTTCAGCATCAGTGGTTGGGGCATAGATTTAGATGACTGTGATATTGAATGGTTTGCCTTGGATATGCATTGGGATCATTCTGTCGTTTTTGAGGTTGTACCCCATTACTGCCTTTCCCACTCTCTTATTGACTATGAGTGCAACTCCATTTCTTCTAAGGGTTTCTTGCCCACAGTAGTAGATATAATGGTCACCTGAATTAAATTCACCCATTCCTGTCCATTTCAGTTCACTGATTCCCAAGATGTCAATGTTCAATCTTGTCATCTCATGTTTGGCCACATCCAGCTTGCCTTGGTTCATAGATCTTACATTCCAGGTACCTATACAATATTGTTCTTTACAGCATCGGACCTTCTTTTTGCTTCCAGATACATCCAGAGCTGAACGTCCTTTCAGCTTTGGCCCAGCCGCTTCACTCTTTCTGGAGCTACTTGGAATTGCCCTCCGCTCTTCCCCAGTAGCATATTGGACACCTTCCGACCTGAGGGGCTCATCTTCCGGCGTCATATCTTTTAGCCTTTTAACATTGTCCATGGGGTTTTCTTGGCAAGGATACTGGAGTGGGTTGCCATTTCCTTCTCCAGTGGACCACATTTTGTCAGAACTCTCTGTCATGACCTGTCCGTCTTGGGTGGCCCTGCACGGTATAGCTCATGGCTTCACTGAGTTACGCAAGCCCCTTCACCACGACAAGGCAGTTATCCATGAAGGGGTTAGAACATCATACCTATACTTAATTTGCTGTCCAAGGTACAAAAAAAGTGTGTGTGTGTGTGTGTGTGTATAAACATCTCAATAAATTATCTTTCCAAAAATATTATAAGAAATATAAGAGTAATCTTAGCATTCATTTTTCAGTCGTACACAAATATACATGAATTCCACTAGTTAGTCAATAAAGGCAGAGATGGACAATTTTTAAGGGATCTGGATATGATTAGCACCCAAGTAGGCACCATTAGGCCATTGCCAAGGCTCAAATCCCTGCAGAATAATGACTTGGAGAATTCTTAGTCTCCTCTTCTATTTTCACATTTTTGCCAGTTCCTTTATTTGGCCACAACACATTGCCAGTATGGAAGCAGTGACAAGAATAAGGAGGTAGAATAGCACTGAGTCTTTGTCACATACCCTTTCTTTGGGTGGCTGGGTCTGATGTAGCCCAGCTGGAAATTTCTTTGAATTATCAATGAAAAGAAACTGAAAGAGGTCCACTGCAGACATTTTGCTTAAGGATTACCCCTATTAAACTGATGAACATGTTCTCTTTCCAGCACAATAATTTTTCCCCTCCATTATGCAATTAGCTGCAAATTACATTACCTGATAGAAGAGGACTGATGACAACATAGAATAACAGAAATAAATCTGTAACTAATGAAAATAAGTGTGGCAAAGTAAGCTCTTGAATATATTAAAAACTATGATGTATTGACATTCATTTTTTCACTCTTACTTCACAATAGTATTTTTATTGCCTGGATATGATGCATTTGCTTGAAAAATACATACAAACTAAGACATATCATTCAGACACTTCTGCCTTTTGAAAAATCTATATAAAAAAACTAACATTACACTAAAATGCAGAAATAGGAGGGGTGATTTGTCTATACTTTGGTAAACAGAGAGTTCCAGGAAATCAACACTCTTGCTGTTGTTAATTGAAACCTGAAGTATTTCTGGTTATTCTTAAATATGACCAAAATCAAATAAAAGGCCTATGAGAATCAGTACTGATCTGATTTGAATTAGAGAACTGATGTTTAAAGAAAATGTCTCATTTGATTCAAGGTTGCAGCTTGAGAACTGAGGCAAAACTGATTCCATTTAAATCAATCTGAGATTCAGTTTAAAAAAAAAGGTACGTTATAATGAGGAAGCACCAAAATGTCTTCAAGTTGCTTTATGTTTTGATAGGATGGAATGAAATGAACAGCAACAGTTGAGTCTTTAAATGACCCTGCTAAACTTTCTGCTGGGTATCTGCAAGGGTTCAATGGCAACAGCTTTGGAATTATTCTCCCGATATCTTTTTTAAGCAGAAATGTAGAAAGAACAGGAAAGCAGATGCCACATTGTTCAGCAAAGACCCAATGAAGAAGTCTTGCTGAACCACTACACTCAATCTCTAACTTAAAAATAAAATTTCAGAGATTTTTAGAAAAATAATCTTTCTTGTTTGCTTGCTTTTCTGGGGCTCCTGGTATGGCATGGTACTGCAGAGTATTGAAAAGGTCCGTTGACTTGCCCTTGTGTAAATTTGCTGCCTCTGATCATTGGCTTTTTATGAAATGCGGAGAAGGTTGGCATAGCTGATTGATAAGTTTGGTGTCAGATTCAGCCTAGTACAGCCAGCGCCACTGTTCAGTTTCACCACCGCTAGTCAATTTCACCGCCTCAGGCATAGGAGGTCAGGGAAGGGAAACAGGGCAAACCGCAAGCTAATTGCCGGCAGGTGGCGGCAATTAACTCATGGCCGAGAGTGAATTGAAACCGGCAACATTGTAGCCCAGGCGGCTCCCCAGATGCCCGGGGCAACGCTGATTACAATGCTTCAGGAATACAGTGATCCAGAGGCAATCAGCGACCAGTTGGAACACCACTTAAGAAACCCCATTTCATCCGCATGAGAAAAGCCCCACGAGCACACTGATCACACAGACAAAAGATAACGATTATGAGGACAATGAAACCAGACTGAATCTGCCATTAAGGAGAGGGGAAGGAGATCACGACAAGCAGAGGGGTGACTCGGGACAAGGGCAGGGGCGGAATCCAGGAGTACTACGGGTCAAGGGGGACCCCTATCAAACACTGTAAGAAACCACGCCAAGCTAATCCTGGCTTTGTCTGTAACTGCTATACATTACGCCTGAGTAAACTAGCTTTCGTTGGAGTCCGTGTCTCACAAGGGTTATTTCTAGTGCCAAATGCAGCGAATCTTACATATGGTCCCTCCCAAGAAAAAAACTCTTATTCATGTGATTTTAACAGAATGTAAGAGTGGGCAAAACAGGGCAGAGCAAATGTGGCCTCCTCTGAGCAGGTCACTGTTCTGTCAGGGCTATGACATGTTAGCAATACTCCTGCATCTGCTCACACATTGCTGAGAGATGTAAACTAGCTGCATTATGCAAAATATAAATACCAATATTAGATTAGTTCAGTGTTTCTCAACCTTGGCAGCTTTAAGCTGTGGGGACTTCAACTCCTACAATTCCCCAGCCAGCATGTAAGAGTTGTAGGAGTTGAAGTCCCAACGGCTTAAAGCTGCCAAAGTTGAGAAACAATTGGCTAGTTGGTCATGAGTGTGTAAGGAGTGTGTGTTGAGAACTAAGTTGAACTCCCAGTTGTAGTGACAGGATGAGCACAGAAGTGTAACATCCCTTTAACATAAGGGAAAACAAAGTTAAGGCATGTGGTTGGTCACATAAAACAAGTTGGAAGCCTAAAGCAGTGTTAACCTAAATGGGTTCTGATAAACAGGGATAACATGATAAAAGTCACTGGCTACCTGCTTATGTTAATATCAGGGTACCTATCACACTATTTATCCCCATCCCCAGCTCAGCCCAGGATTTTCATATGTAGAAATAAAGTCATAATATTCCATGTTCTCTGTAACAATCCAAAAAGCAACAGAAAAAAAAAATCAACTCTGCCAAGCGTTCTGCAAAATTGTAAAGCATTTTACAGATATGATTCACTGAACTTTACTGAAGCAGGTCTGCATTTTGATTTGGAAATCTGCTTTGAGGGTGTCATTCTATCAAAGTTTTGTTGAATCAAAGCACCCCTTCAAAGCTTTGCACAGCCCTGTTCATAATTGAACACACAAGGTGAGGATGCTCTTTTTTTTTCAAATCAATAATTGATTATGACAAGTCCCAAAATACAGTCTGTCCTTGATAGCCAGCTGATTGCAGCTACAAAGATGAAAAGTAAGGTAAAATGGGAATTTGAGAACAAATAGGAGGTGAGGTGATACTGCTTATAGTAAAAAACATTAAAGCATCTACACAGGACTTTTATACTCAAATGTCTCCCTTTTCTTTTCCTTTTTTAGTATGATAGATCCTAGCATGATATCCTTGTGTCATACAATGGGTGAAGACTAGATCTATCTATCACCTGTACTGCTTCAGGCTAAGTGCAATGTTGGGCTCATATTTTTTAGTAGGAAGGTATTAAAATTACTTTTCCATGATTCTGTTGACTGTATGCATTTCAACATAAATTGTTCCTGGAATAAAACACAATCAAGAGGTCAGAACTGCTTAAAAGTTATTATTTCTTCCTGACATGTTTAGGTTGGTTTTACCAGATACGCAATTGTTTCTCATCATGCTGATTCAATAACAATGCACCCACCCATTGACCCACACATACTTCCTTTCCTATCTGCTTCAAGAAGTATCTGCTTTTCAAATTCCAACCAGCTTCCTCAAATTAGATCTGGAAAATAAATCTCTTAATCACGAATATGTAAGTCATATAAAATGCTTCTACTGTTCTCTTCATTAAAGCAATCGGGTCATTTTAACATTACGCAGTCCATGGCCTTAGTACATTATGATGATCCATATCAGATGGCATGTCAAACAATCAGAGTTTTTGATAGGCATAACTAGTTTCAATAAAGTCGTTAGGTATTCAACTGACCAGACTTAATTTTTTATCACAGTATTCCTAGTGTTCAAAATACACTCCTGCTGCAAGAAATAGTTTTGTTCACATCTTTCTTTTTATTCTTTCCAACCCAATTCTTCAGGACCTGCTGCTAGAAAGAATGTCACCTGGTTAATGTGGAGCGGTGTGCAGAAATGACCCAGCCTGCCAAGTCCAGAGATTCCAGCCCAGACTGGGAGTTAAAGCCTTGAGTAGCTTGTGAGAGTGTGGAAAGACCAGGAGGATGGATTCTGTTGTGTGTACAGAGATTCAGATGCTGGCCAGTAGAACTCTATGAGTTAAAAGCTTGGTTTGGCAGCAAGAGAGCCAGAAGAAAACTTACAGACATTCCAGTACCAGTAACTGAGATAAGGTAGGAGAGAAGAAGTCATAATAAATTAGAAGCAGAAAGTGAGGGGAAGAGAGATAAGAGAGAAGAAAATTAAGTAGCTTAAGACTTGATCTCTTATATTACCTTTCTCGATACACAGAAAAACATACTGGTATTGTAAATAATACTTGCATTTGTATAATATTAAATCACACGACTACATTAGTATAGGTATCATAGTATCCAAGAATAAAATCCCTTATTTATTTAACTACTGGCTGTATGTGTTTGTCTGTATCAGCTTCTACCATGACCCACCCTCTGACACTACTCATCACAGCTACTGTAGTTTCATGGGAAACTAAAGAAGGGGGAGATCGCATCCTGCCAGCCCAAGAGAGAAAGCCAGTCAGTATAATTACATCTTAACTCTAAGTAGGAACCTAGAAATAGCCGCCCAGAATCACCTGTTCAGGGGAGATGGGTGGCATACAAATTTAACAATTAATTAATTATTAATTAATAGCACTGCACCCATTTAGCCGTTAGGATGCACCCATATCTAGTAGAGAGTTAACTTTAAAATGCATGGCCAGTTACATACACATCAAGGCAGTGTTTTATGGCTTTGCTGACCCTTTGCTCAGAAAGGGAGAGAAAAAAGGGGGAAGTAAATTTGCTGTAATAAAATGTAAAAGTGAAAGCAGAACTAAGAACTTCCCTTGCTTTGTAAATTTTTTTTTAAAAAAGGAGGGGGGAATTACAAGAAAGTGTGTTGTTTGCTGT
The DNA here is from genome assembly GCF_059951505.1 of Python bivittatus. Taxonomy (NCBI): domain Eukaryota; kingdom Metazoa; phylum Chordata; class Lepidosauria; order Squamata; family Pythonidae; genus Python; species Python bivittatus. Next base: position 30,652,147 of record NW_028277035.1, read on the forward strand.
GAGTTGGAGCAGGCCCCATGAATCCTTTGTGACTCACCTTCTCTGGCCATTGCTGGCAAATTGATTAGGAAAGAATTCCACAGGCCATGTTGTGTAGGCCTTTTCTACCTTGTTTTAAAAAATGATGTCCTGAAATTATCCGCTTTGCTGCATTAGCAGATGTTTGTCAGATTACTTCCATTTCATTTTCCTTTCATACTATGCTTTAAGAACTTTTCTATGGCAGCTTGGAAAAACTACAGAACAATACATTTTCTATATTTAAATTAATAATTCTGGGATCTTATTAGCAAGATAGATCCCATTATTGGTGCTCAGTAGTTTTGTTCAGTTCTATTAACTAGGAACATTCTCAGAAGGTTTTAGGGACACTGAACTCAAAAGCCATTTCTAGAACTTTGGTTGTTTGGGAAAAAAATCCATTTATATTTATATAATTATTTCATCAACATCCTTCATTCCCCCAAAAGTTCCCAGCAGAATTTTCAGGCCAAATAAATTTAAACTAAATACACAGCTGCCGTATAATTGTTAATTCCCTTTCTGTCACATACAATTTATCCAGTATCATCATAACACAAGGAACTACATTTTATTGATTTTGCTTACAGTTCTACTTTTCTTCAATGGAACTGGGAATAAAATTCTTGGGGGCAGTCTTCCAGTCAAGATATTGTCCAAACTGGACTTGCTTAGCTTCAGCCAAGTTCCTGCATCACATTCCTTTAAGGCATTCCCTCTGCCCTTGTCAACATCAGCCATTTATGTCAGTTCAAAGCAAAGAAAATAGTCAGTTAGGATATGTCATCACAATACAAAGCATACAGTGCTTGATGTTATGGAAGAAGTGAACTAGACATAGGGCATCTGATTCAGTTTCATGTTTATGGGTCTATACCAGTGTTTCTGAACCTTGGCAACTTTAAGATAGGTGGACTTCAACTCCCAGAATTCCCCAGTCAGCCATTCTGAGAGTTGAAGTCCACCCATCTTAAAGTTGTCAAGGTTGAGAAACACTGGTCAGTACAGTCTAGCCTTTACTTCAGTATTAAAAGCAAAGCAGTATAAAGACTGACAATCCACAGCTATCCAGCTGGATTGCAGCAAATCTGTTTAAGCTGCTTTGAAATCATACAGCAAGTTTAGCCAATTTCATTATGCATTTTTTCCTTTAAGCAAGAGGAGGTTGTTGTTGGATTTCTTTGATGGCAAAGAAATTGCAGAAGTTATTAATTATTCTTGCCATGGTCATGTTCTTATATGCAAAAGAAGCTAGATGTCAAATTCAGTGATTGATTTATTATGTTTGCTAGTAGTAAAGCTAATTTTCTTGCCAGACCAGGAAACTGTATGGAGTTTATCAGACTGTAACAGCAAAAATAATCATTCTAATTTCTTTTATGGTTTGCTTGTAAGCTAAACCATCATGTTGCTGTAGAATGAAACTGAAACTTAGTTATATATGCACAGCTTCCATCATGTTCATTGTAGTTGCCATATTCTATTTGTCTCTGTCAAGCAGAAGTGGTTTTGTTGCATACTGAACTTGCCCATTAACAATAGCAAAGAAAGTCCAATTTTATTGTGAAGGTAAGTTACTTCAGGAAAAATCGTTTACCATCCAGCAAATGAAGACTGAATTGATCCTCTAGTTAGGAACATCTCAAAATATTTGTGCTGCATCAGGCAAAGGATAAAATGGTGATCTTTTCCCATTCCACATGGAAAAGTCAACCAAAGACTTGGTTTATTTCAACACTGTTGATAGAATTACAGTTCTCTACTGTGCCTGGGAATAGTAAGGTGGTTTAGGAGATACAGGGCAGATCCTGAAGCACCCTTCCCTCTGCCCTTCATCACTGCATTGTTGCTGCCCAGTATCTGTCTCCTAAAACAGCGATCTAATGTTGCTTAATAGTAGAACGACCTTATCCCTACTCATAGCCTAATATCAAGAACAGGTTAACCACTACATTGATCTGTGGGTATGCATGAAAGCAACTCATACAGGAGAGAGAAAATTACTGTGAATGGCAGAGCCAGAGACAACTACAGCACACAACTTGATTTGATTATAATAAGGCCATTACAATTCCCCAAAGGCCATTTTCTTCTAGAAATTGTGGACAGCATTTTCTTTTCTTGAATGCAATGGTGTCATCGGAAGAATATTTATCAGACAGAAAATTTTGCATTTGTATGCCATGAACTACGCCACCTGCTCTCCCAGCACCCTTCCCAAATCTATGCATTATTAATAAGCAACATTAATTTCCAGTTTTCAGTTAGCTAATTTGTTCCCACAATCATAATTTCAAATATCACATGAATAATTCAGTAAGTTATTTTAACTGCAGATAGATAAGTCTGTTAACCCTCATATCTTTCAAAAAATTATTGCTTAGTTCCATGTAAAGATGTCAGTGCTAACCACCTTGATAGGTGGTATTTTGTGTTAAGCATTATATGTAGCATTCACATAACAAAATCAGCTGGAAATCCTTTAGAAGGAAAATTATTTTCTTTAAAAGGTAGAGAAGTTCTGGTGTAAACTTCTTTCCAATTCCATAGAACATGTTTTTATTTATTTGACTATAACCAAATGTTATTGTTGGCTTATATGCATTCTTTTCTCTACAAAGCAACAATGAGTATATGCTGAAAACTAGAAAGACAGTCAAATGAAAAGACTATAGTGGGAGTTGAGACATGCCTTCAAAGAGCCAAAGAATGTTTATATCAGCCTGGCATGAATGCTTAGATGAAAGCATATTTGGAGCAATGTGAGACCTGGAACGCATGCAGAGAAAGACAACAAAAGGAAGCTTTACACTCAGATGCAATACTGAGGATTATGGCTGGGTAGACATCAAAGGGCAAACATGGTTTTTCCTGAAATCATGTGGTAGTTGTGGAGGGCAGTTGCTCAATCAAGAGGAAAGGAATGGCTGCTTTAAGATATTCCACACAAGTGTATCAAGTGTACCCACCTGTGCTCCAAATCACATTTTGCCCTTCAGCTGACTGGACAGTCCTATCTACCATAGACTGGGAAAAACTGAGAATAAATTTGTTGACATGTCAAGAGAAAGTCTAACTTATAAGACAAACATCTAGAAAACAGATTGACTGCCATATACCAGATCTCAGAAAACCATAAGGAAATGAATGAGTTTCTTTGCTTGCTATAGAATAGCAAATCCTTTTTTCTCAGATTCAGATTCACAGCGTTCCATACCCAGTGAGAATTTGAACATTGAACATCTTCATTTGCTGATTCCCAGGGCAATGGGAAAACTGAATAAGCCATTAAAATGGCTGAAATTGTTTTGACCAAAGCCAGACAGGCAGGGATTTATTCATACTTAATCATCCTGGACCAGGTTTTAAAAAAAAAAAAAAACTGTATTCCTAGGGCACTGTGAGAACTTGATAGGGTTCCAGGAGAAACTACGCGCAAAAAAAGAGAGATCATTTTTCAGGGTCATCCATAGCAATTTTTCCAGGCTCAACAAAAAGGGTGGGGCTTGTGAGCTGACATTCAGAAGCACCCCCCTCAAGGGAGGGCATTTGTGCTCATGATGACTCATCACTCTGTGTCTGAGAGGCCAGCAGTAGCAGAGTGAAAATGATGGCCATGATCTCTACCTAGGAAAATGCCTTTTCCTGCAAAAAATAAAAAAGCCACAGCCAACACAATCAATCTCTTTGTTATGGATGGATGGCAATGTCCTTGGGTGCCATTATACTATTACTATGCTGTTGATAGTTAGTTATTGTTTTGGTTGTTTTTATTGGGTTTAATTCTACGTTTGTGGTCCAGAGTCACAATTGCAAGATGGGCAGCTAAATAAATTGATATAATAAATATATGATAAATAATAAATAAACAAACAAACAAACAAACCTTGCTGTTCTCCCAAGTCTTGGGTAGGATGGATGAGGCCCATGGTTTGAGGTGCTGTCATATTTTGTATATGTATTAATGTGTTGTCTGGATTGCCATCTTGTAATTATCTTCCCTGTAATTATTTTTTATCCTATTCCTATTTACTTAATGTATTTTTATGTTGCTCTTTATTTGTGAGCCTCCCAGAGTCGGTTAGAGTCGCATGGTACTGAAATCAAATTTAAAAATATAAATAAATTACAATGCACATAAGTTTTATTTTATTGTTATTTCCCATTATTAGATCTTTGTCTCTTGATCAGGGATTCTAGGAATGTTGTTGCTGTTGTTGTTTTTCTTAGGTCTGAAAGAGTTTGGATGTATTCTGCAAATGTGCCCAAATTATTTCAGTGGCCATTTTTGGATTTCACCAGGTATTTCACTATGCAGCAGTGCTGATAGATTATTTCATTTCTTATGCAGGCCATCAGTGTGATGCCAAGAACTCTACAAAGAAAACATATTTGGAAAGTTTCCAGTTTTTGGATCTCTGACCATGATTCAGTCCCATATAATAGTACTAACAGCATCAGCGACCAAAATATTCATATCTTGATGTATATGATAATGTTAGCCTTCTGCCATAAGTATCAGATAAATGAACTAAGATCAGTGGTGATGGCATCAATTCATGTTTTCACCAGCTTTTGAGGTGACCTACTTTTCCTGTATTGTGGAGAAGAGGTATTTGAATTCTTGTACTCCATTTAGCTATATGAGTACTGGTAAACCAGCAGTGGTCAGTACTTTCATCTTCTCCACACTGATGACCAGTCCAGATGGTCATGCTTCATCCCTGATGTCACTGAGGCTATTTGTGGCTCCCACTTTGTCATCGGCAAAAAACTGTCATCTACTGATGTTGGTGATGAACTATGCCTGAAATTCAATTCCACTCTAGTTTGTGAAGATTTTTCTCATGATGATGTCTATTGCAGTATTGATTAGCAGGTGGGACAGGACACATCCCTGGCATATCCCAGTGCAGACTGGAAGCCTCTGATAGTTCACTTTAGAGGTGAACCTGCTGATTAAGCTACCATAAACCATATGATCCTACTTGGAATTCCCTCAGCAGCAATTGCTTTCCAAAGCAATGGGTCAGTGTACACTGTCAAAGGCAACTGGAAAGTCAATGAATACTATGATGAGTCATTCGCTGCATCAAATTCATTCTTCTGTGACTTGCAGTAGTGTAAATATCTGGTCACAGCAATCCCAGTTTGGATGATAAGTAGCCTGTTCTTCACAGGCCACTTGTTCTCTTCGATATTATATTTGGAGTTGGATGATCTCCACAAGTATTTTAACAACCATGGAAAATAGACTAATCCCAGGGTAGTTTTTGCATTTGTGGCTGTCTCCTTTTTTAAAGTTGGGAGCTATGATGGCTTGCCTCCAAGTGCTTGGTACTTGCTTTGATGTCCAGATCAACTGAGTTAATGAGTTCAGTTTTCGTAGCAAAGTATCACCTCCTGGCTGTGACCTCATCGCATCCAGCTGCTTTAGTTGTTTCATAGCCTCTTTGATCTCTCCAGTGCTTGACACCTCATCGGGTATTGGTTTAACAGGAGGGCCTAAGATGTTAGATGCTGTGCAATCAAAAAGAAAAGGAAACAATTAAGGTTTAATTTAAAAAGCAAATGGTTGGGTTACAATTAGGGAAGCTGTAGTGCCACCCTTTTGATAGCTACCTCCTGAAATAAAAACCCTAATATTGAAATTTAACATCAATGTACATAGGCAGAATTGTTAAAGCTAATTTAAGGGGGTGGATTTGATAGTGAGCACAAAAGATACTAATACTTCTAGTATGCTGTTCACAAGAGCAATCAAATGTAGTGTACTGTAGGATAATAGTAACAGAATTCTTACACACAAGCATACTGTATAGCTAATGAATTAGAAGTCTAATTGTATATGAGAGGTGGGGAAAATCAGACTAAACTCAATGGCACCTGTCTTCATCTGAACATGGAAACTTCAAACATAGCTTTCCTTGTATTCTTGAATTCCCAGCCATGGATGGCATGAAACTGCCCAGAACCTGGCCTTTCATGCTCAAGGTAAAAATCTCAGGGACTTAGGTCAGGAACTTGCACAATGATAGAAAAAAGGTCAGTGGCAAGTTCTTCTAGAAAAAAATACTTCAGATAGAAAGTGTCATAGAAGAAAAATAGGGAATTATTCTTAAATGCTTTGGAAATTGTTGCTTAGTGTTCCCCCAGATGAGACACGCTTCTTAATGGCATCCTATGGCTATTGATCAGATGCATGTGGGGTTTTGCACCAAGTTATCTCCAGATCTGGTTCCTAATCCTATCACTAGTATGCCACTGTGCCAATTGTAAAGCTCTAGCGTTCAGTCTTAATGTAATCTGCTAAATCAGTAGACTACACTAGGACACCATTTAGTGTGATAATAGCAGCAGCAATATCAAAGAATAGTCTCCCATCAACACAGCAATAAATAAGACTGTACGGGTTGCTTCAGAAAAGTACAAAATCTCTCACAGCTGCTTCACCAAGCAACATGGTCCTTCACTTTTACAAGCTAAAAGAAGCAGCCCTCTTACTTTAGTTCTGTGTCTTTTGCAGCCTCTCTTCAGCATCTTCTGGCATTTGCAAAAGCCAGATGAGGCTTCTGCACACATATACTGCTTCTGCAGAAGCTTTTTCCAGCTTCCCTGAGTGCTGGAGGCTCTGGCGGCTACTGGAGAATGCTTAAAGGAGGCTCTTAGAATCCTCTGGCCCCCCACAAGAGGCTTCTGGATATGTTCAACACCTGTACGCACACCTCTTCAGCTTTTGCTGGTGATGGATGTAGGAGACAATGGAGAAGCTTTGAAGTTGGCAAAGCCAAGTGCATTGTCAAGGCAAGCCCCGCAGCCTCTTTGCCCTGATGGAGAGAATGATATTGCCTCCACAGCATGAAGTGCTTCATCAAGGCAAGTCTAAGTTACTTTCGGCAAGATTAGGAACAAAAGAAATGTTCTAAAGAAGACAGAATAAGCAGTTCTTACTACTTGCACTTTCCAAATAAGCAGCACTCACTACTTGCTGAAGTGATTTTTTTTAAAAATGTTATTTGCCATTTTGGGAATTCCATTATAATACTGTCATTAAGCAAAGCTTGATCTGGAAGAGGCTTCTTACAATGATTCTCAAAGAGACTTTAAATAGTATCTTCTCATTTCCTTCCTATGTTTTCACCACCAAAAAATAAGACAACTAATACAAGTATAGAGGAAGGCACTCCTGAAAAGACCAATATTTGGAGAATATGCAGCATTGAAGAAATTAACTGAATATATTCACAACAGAAGTCTAACCAAATTCAAACAGGAATTACTCCCTTACATACAACATATTACACAGCAAGGCAAGTTGAGACACTTAGAATATGGCTTTTGAAGAAAAGATTTTAAAAACCAGTGAAAAGAATGACTTAAATAGATATAAGCAATAGGTGTAAAAGTTGAAAGTAAAGGATAAATATCTAAGTAGTAGTTAGCGGAAGGGAGAGAGTGCATTATTGAATGCTTCTTTTTATAATGTATTTTTTATTACACTATATTTTACTTCTTGCATTTCTATTTTAGATCTTCTGCTTTTGTACAATGCTTATCCAATAATAAAACTAAGCAAAGCTTTAAAAAAAAAGGGAGGCAGCCCTGGAGAGCGTAAACTTTCTGGCAAGATTGTAGAGGAAGTTGCTGGTTGCCAATTAGCTACTGGTTCTTGCTCATCTCTAAGAAACAGCAGTTTTCTGCAGGTTTGAGTTCCAGGAAATGACTGATTCAGCCATCTTGCTTCCAGCCATGGTGGATCCTTTTAAAGGATACTAAGTTTGCAAACCTCACTTTCTAATCACTTTCAGAAATTGCCTATTAACCATCTTAAAGTTATTACAGTCCTTCATAACAACAAGTTTGAAAAGTCTTCATTGGGTGAGTTTAACTTCAACTCTGAACAAAAGAAAAATTATAAGCTTAAAAACTTAAAGAATTTGAAATAAACCAAAAAGCTAAATAAGATTTTGGTCTAAGAAAATTATGAATGGATTAAGGGTCTAGGTAAATTTTGAATATTGACTTCTACTATAAGATTTTGGAATTAATTATAAAGAACAAGCAACTTCTCATGGGAAAGAGATTTGCTTTGGTTATTGCAAAACATAACAAAGATAAGTAATTTTATGATTTTAGAAACTGGACACTAGAGGGGACTAAAGTTCCTAAGCAGAGGGGAAAAAATACAAGTCTGCTTTTATTTACTGGGACTTACAAAATGATGCAAAACACTATAACAATGAAAATATTAAAGGAGATTTTTGAAGAATGGAGCCAGTACCCACAGTATTGACACCACAGTGTCAGTAATTATGTCTGCCTCTATAGATAGGCTATGTTCTTTTTATTGAAGAAATAACAGATGTGGAACAAATTTTGTCGGACAAGATAGAGACGTACTGAAAGTGGATTTACAAATGAAAGACCAAGAGAATGACTTGGAAAAGGATGCTTTACTGGATATATAAAAGAAACTGGTTGATGTTTTAAAAATCAGAAGGGAAATACAAATGACAAACCAAGAGAGTAACCTGGATGATTTTTTCTTATTGGATTTAAAAAAGAGGCTTGTTAACGCCTTGAACAAATTTATGTGATGGGACAAAAAAGAATTGGAGAGAAATCAAATCCTATGACAATGTTTGAATGAACTAAAGATTAAGATTGTTAGAAGTAAAAGGAATGAATATAAAGTTGGTTTATTTGATCAAGGTTAAAATAAGTCATGCTGTTACAAAGCTGGCAACCTTTTATGGACTTTTTGCTGGTGTCTGGATGGAAAAGTTGGTGCTTTATGGATTTGTCTATAGATAAGGGATGGGATATGGGATGAAGAGATATTTGTTTGTAACGTAATAGGGGGTGGAGAGCCACTAAATTTGTTTATACTTCTTGTGATGAAGGTTGGAAGTCACTTCTTTATATATTTTTTTTCTCTTTATTATATTCTCACTTTTCTCTTTCTTCTCTCTTTTTTCTCTTTTTTGTTGAACTTTTTATTCTTTATTCATATTCTCTTCTCTTTAAGTTTCATTTGTATTCACTTTTACTATTATAATCAACATTTTTAATAAAATTATATATAAAAGAACAAAATGCGATCAGGGTGGGAGCCACCCAGATCTCAGAGGGAACCTCATTCCAGAGGGCAGTCACCAATGCAGAGAAGGTGTACTCCCTATGTCCTGAAAGTTGATACTATTTAATTGAAAGGACCCAGAGCATGGCAAACCTGCCAGCTCTTATCAGTCAGGCAGACACCATAGGAGATAGGTTGTCCCTCAGATAACGAGGGCCTATGCCATGTAAGGCTTTATAGGTTATTACCAGCACCTTGCAGCACCTCCTGCAACCAGAAGCAAACTGGCAGCCAGTGCAGCTAGCAAAGCAAGGGTGTCACATGGGCTTACCAAGGCATGCCCATCACTGTCCATGCCACTATATTCTAGACCAGTTGAAATTTCCAAGTCATCTTCAAGGGCAGCCATATGTAAAGTGCATGGCAGTAATTAAGCTGTTATCTTTACATTCTAGAGTGGAACTTTTTTGGTCCTCTTGCTAATCACTTGATGCTAATATTATAAGTGCAGAACATCTACCCATTCTTCCTTTATCATGAAGAAGCCTCTGAAAGGGCTCTGAGAAGCTCTTGAGAGTCTATTGGAGAATATCTATGTAATCCATAGTATTTACACAGTGGATTCTGCAGGGATCTAGTTTATCCCTCATGATATTTAACAATCAACATGAAGCCTCTGAGTGAGGTCATTCAGAGATTTAGAGTTCAATGCTATCATTTTGCTGATGACACAAATTCTATCTGTCTTTTTCATCAGCTCCAAGTGAGATAGTGTAAGTGCTTAATCAATGCCTGGCTATAGTAATGGACTGGATAAAGGCCAATAAACTGAAGGTCAATCCAGACAAAACGTTAACTGCCTGAGTTAATAGTGTTCAGCTTGTTCTGGCAAGGACTACAGTCCTCCAATGGATCAAAGTTTATGCTGGGAGTACTGATAAACCTACATCTGTCAGTAGGGGAACAAGTAATCATCCTCTGGGACAATAAGCACCTTGTGCCAGGTTCAGTTGGTGCACAAGTTACATTGTCTTGCTGCATTAATATATGCCCTGATAACTTTTCAGATGGATTCTAGTACTGGGTGCTAGGTGAAGCTGCTCTTGAAAATGGTCCAGAGACTTTGGTTCCTGTGAATAAAGCACTAGAGAACTGATGAGGATGCAGTGTTCCAGATTTTATTACTCAGTGTTATATCAACTTTGTTGCTCCCAAGGAAATTTCCAGGCACAGTTCAAAGCACTAATAGTAACCTACAAATCTCTGCATGATTTGAGACGATAGTAGCTAAAGGAATGCTTCCTTTCATATATTCTTATCTAAGTCCTGCAATTGTATTTGGAAGTCCTGCTCTGGATGTTCCCATACTCTAAGATGCAGGAAAGGGCAGACCCCCATGGAGAGACATGGGGGTGGCTGATCTATTGTCTTTAATCATCTTATTTAATATTAATTTTAAAAATGGCATACCAATCAATTTTATAACTGCTGTTTAGAGCTGTCAATTTATTCTTTTAATTTATAGAGATAGATGATAGACAGATGATAGATGGTAGATGAGAGATAGATGAGAGAGAGAGAGAGAGAGAGAGAGAGAGAGAGAGAGAGAGAGAGAGATCCTTCAAGTTAGTCTTGACTCTTGGCAGCATTTTCAAAAGAGGTTTGCCGTTGTCTTCTTCCTAGGTTGAGATAATGTGATGGACCCAAAGTCATCCAACTGGTTTCATGAGTAAGGCAGAAGTAGAGCTCACAATTTCTTGGCTTCTAGTCTAATGTCTTTAACCACAACACCAAAGTGTTGCCCTAAAACCTGCTATTCTAGAAGAGCTAGCAAATTTTATGTAGCTCTTTCTTCTACAAGTTCCCACCGCTATTGTGGGTGAATAATATTTGTGTGCCTCCTGATCACCAGGACATGTGGCCTCCATCTTCTAATGCAACAGTCCCTGCCTTCAGATTGCCAGGTTCTTTCTTCTAATCTACTAGATCTCTCCTTATGGCTTGCCAAATAGATACATACTGTATATAAATGAAACTGTTATTTTTTGTTATACTTTCCAAGAAGCAAGCAAATTTTGTGATAAGAGTTCTTTAGACATTGTTAAAATGTAGAACCTAGGAACAGAAAACCTATGTAGTTACTAATACTTTGTTGATAACTTCAATAACTTCAAACTAAGTTATGAGGTCTGAAAACTTCCCAATTCTTCTAGTTTTTCAGTCTAGAGTATTGAACTGCTGGCTTGCAACATTTTAAAGAAAGGTTTCATTTGTGAGAGGAGCTCTCTCCAGATGTTCTCAATCCAGCTGGAGCACATTAGGTCCACCTCTCACCCTATGCCTTGTTTTCATTTTGTCAAACTCCAGGCGTGGAACCTCATGTATTTGTGATGGCTCTGCAGATCATGTGCTAACATTGGATTTTCAGAATTCTGTAATGGTATTTCTGGCAACCAAGTTGCTGTTCCACATGTTAACAGCGAGTTTTCTTGAAAGAATACTGGGGAAGGTTGTCAAGTACATTGTATGATATCATATGTTATCATTCTTCTGGATTTTCTTACATGTCCTTTTGAACACAATTTTGGAAACAAAGGACTCTAGGAATATACCTTTTAACAATTCGGACCTTTGCACTCTCTGTAAGGTCAGGGCTGACTGACAGTGACAGGATGGATTTTTTTTCCACCTCTACATGGTACATGCAAGTATTTCACTTGGTTACTGAGTCAGAACATCCCTTCCCCCGAATGTGAGCAATTTGCTGATACTTACTAAAACTTCTCTTGAAAAATGCCCCCTTTTGACCTGAACTAAAATTTAAAAATGTCTGGGCTAACTCAAAAGGTAGTGGGGGATCTGAACACTCACATTTATAAATGCCCTCAATTCCAAATTCAACTCTGATTATTACTGAAAAGCTGAATGGTCAGTGACCTGTTGAGGCTCACAGGGGGTGGCTCCCAGTTCTGCTGCTGGTGCTTTTGAAAGTACTTCCTGCCACCTCACTTGCTCACTCTTTGGCCCGAAATAAACAAATAAGTAGCAGAGTGGGAGGAAATATTAAGAGGATTTTCTACTGACCTACATCAATAAATGCTGCGTTACAACAGTGAAGTTGATCTATAATAGTATTTGGTTGTTTTATAGAATAGAAGCCTTATGTGATCTGAGAATTCTAGAAAGCACAGGATGAGTCATTAGGGCAGCAATTTTTTTAGAAACTTAGAAAACAACCTAGCTGCTTGGCTGTGAGGATGAGCGTCTAGTCTGGGTGAAGTCACATAACCTGGGCTAAGAAGATATTTTCTTCTTACAGTATTTTCATACTCTTGTATGAACTGTTTAACATGGTTTGATTTAGAGTACTTCTGTATCCTAAGGGGAAAACACAATGTGAAGCTCCTCTAATGTTATTAGCAAGCAGTGATTATCAGAAAGGTTAAAAGGGAATATAAGCTTCTATAAATCTAGCTATAAAAAGTCAAAAAAACCAAGCCAGAGCTGAACCCAGACCCTAGCTACCTGTCCCTGGCCAGATTATCCACCGCTATGAGATGTGATAACTACCCCAATGGAGATTCAAGGGGACTGATAATACCATGACTGTCTGTTTGATACAAGTCAACGCATCAAATTCAGTTTTAAGTTTTAAAAAGGGTTTTGAAATTGCTTCATCAGAACTAAGCTAGTCCAAGATGAATTGTATTAGAAGACGCTCAATTTACACTTTAATTCTCTACTGGTCACTTGTGGGGCCATTCAAAAAAGAAGAAGAAAACTATATTTTATTTTTTGCAAAATAAGTTTTCATAATCATCTATATTGAAAACTAAAGAATATGACTTCAGGGGACAGCAATGTTGGACTGACAACCATGGCAGAAAGAGGACCTGGTGAATGGATTGGCTCCTCGGAACTACTCTCCAGATCAAGGAGAGAACAAGGATCACCTACAAGTTTGCTCCATACAGAATCTCCCTGCAAAGAGATTGTAAAATAGCAATCTCCAGTGGGTCTGAGAGTTCTGGGAGCTGGGGAAAACCATCTTGCCTAAGCCACAGTTCGGTGCCTTTCAAAGAGACACTGGTTCACCTACTTCCTCTCTTAATTACTTTAGGAAGCTGCTTTTTATTGATTTCTTAGAAGTTAAGAGATCTTACTAATTTCTTAGAAGTTAAGAACCTTTCAAAAGGTAAGTTTTATTCTACCCTGGATGAAAGAAGCTCCATGTAAGTGTAAGGATTAAAAAGAAATAATTTACTAATTGGAAAACAGCAAAAGGGAGACTAGAATCTGGATTTTGGAAGGTTAAGGGGCTAGATGGACTTGAAAGAATATATCCTGTGGGGTGTTTTAAAATTTATAAATGAATATATGAAGATTTTGAAATTAACTGTAAGAAATCCTCCTGTGGGAAAGTTTTGTTGACTGGAAAATAAACAGATGATAAGAGGGGACTTGAAGGTTTACTAGAGGGAACCAGAGAGAACAAATTATTATAGTTAAAGGAGAAAAGACCTATTAATACAATGGAGCAATACTATTTGATTATAGAAGAAATTAAGATTGTTTGGGAACAATGTACTCAGAAATAACTTACAAGATTGTCTGATAATATAACAGAGGATATAAAAGAACCACAGATTTTATTGGATAAAATAGAGACTGAGATTGATTTGAATGTGGATTTGGAGTTTTAAAACATGATGGATTATAAAAGTGATATGGAAAAAGATGCTGTGGATCTGAAACTGGGTTTAAAAATTCCAGAGTATAACAGTGATATGGAAAAAGATGTCAAAATGGATCTACAAATGAAACAAGCTGATGTCATAATAATTAAAGGAGACATACAAATAATAAATCAGAAGAGTGACCTGGAAAGCCTTCTTATCTTGAATTTACAAAAGGAATGTGTTAAACCAATGAAGCTGTTTTTAAGAGGAGACAAAGAGAAAATGATAAGAAATCAACTTGTGGGAAATTATTAATATTAACAGGATTAAAGATCAAGCTCTTTAAAAGTAAACAGAAAGTTTACAAAGTCAACTTACTTGACCAGGGTTAAAATATAGGTTGTGGTTTCTCTTAGCTATTAATGGGATTTTTTATTTTTTTTTTTGACCAGGACTGAATGGCAAGGTTTTAAGGATCTGTTTATAAGTGGGAAGAGATTTCTTTTGCTTTACTTCTTAGAGAAAGTGATAAGTTGGATTGCAAAATGGATTTCTTTTATTAAGGTTAAAATACATACATTACTATTTCTGGTAGCTCTTAATAGACTTTTGCTGATTAGGACTGAATGATGAGTTTTTACAATTCGATTATTGATAAGGGATGAAATATGGGAAGAAGAGATTTTCTTTTTTAACTGAAATACCAGGAAAGGTGTTAAGTTACTGAAATTGTTTATACTTGTCTGGAGGGAGGGGGGAGTAATCTTTTATATATCTTCTTTTTTCCTTTCCTTTTTCCTTTCTTTTTTTTTCTATCTCTTTACACTTCTTTTTTTCTTTATTTTTTTATATTTTCCTTAGTTTGTATTAGTCTTTTATCTTTGTATTTGTAATCTCTAGTAAAATTATATTTAAAAAGAATAAAAGAAAACTAGAGGATCCAACAAAAATGACATGTTCCTACTTGAATCCCTCTTGCACAATAAAAATTATAATAAAGCTTAACATTTCATGAATATAATGCAGAACATTCCAGATGATGCTTCTAAGTGATTCTGAGTTGTTTTTAATTTGCTTAAAAGCATGCAGCTGGAGGGGGGGTAGAATTACACATATTCTGCTTAGCTCAACAACCAAAATTTCACAAAGAAGGTGCTATTTTCACCATGACTAAGCTGTGAAAAGTATCTGAAATGAGCCATTGTAATTATAGCTGGCACTTATTTCATCAGTTCACCAATATGGTGGCCCAAAGTAGCTTATGTCTTTGAAACAAATATGCCTGAGACTGAGAAACTAACAATATGGTTGGTCAGAAGGCCAGAGATACTATTTTTTTTTCTTTGCAATTTACAATATTCACTTTATAACATTATTTAACATTCTAAGATCAGAAATACAAGCAGCCCAGTGGGATTTTACATGTTCTATAAAACATTTCAATATGGGCAATATAAAATTAAAGTACACATCTTGAAATGAATGGGGAAGCTTTTTCTATTCTAATTTGCTTAATGACTATGGTATGCAATAGCATTAGTTGTTACTGATAGTTAAAAGAAGAATGTTCTGTTTTTAGGAAAACCAAAGCAGCACTAAAACATATGTTATGGCTCCTAGCCTTAGATAGCTAAACCTTACAAATGACAAGAGCAAAATGGCTAAAACCTGGCTGCAAACCCTGACGTGCCACTGTAGTGGAAGCATTCTTGCAGAACCTGTTTGCTTTATTTCAACAAGGATAGAATCGTACCATCTTAAAAGGCCAGTTGAGAAGAAGCACATTTTTATCAACAGGGCAGAGGAACTGATGGCTTCTGATCAAGGGATCTTCTTCTTCTAGCTACTGTTTCCACTGATCCAATCCCCCATGGCTGTCTTGCTTGTTTTTTAACGTGCTGGTGGAAACAACAACAAATTTGTTTTTTAATTTCTCTTTCTCTATCACTGGCTAGGCCACTGCATGTCTGCAGTGACACTGATGAGGTTATCTAGTCAGGTAATGAAACATCTGCAAACAGACAACCAAGCACCAAGGACTCCATATTGCACGTCACCATGCACTAAAAAGTACTGTGCCAACCAACTGATTGAAACTATGGGTTGCACACAATTTTACCCAAAAGTTGTGCCTCTGATGAGGGAATCAGCAAACGGAAAGAATCAGATACTTTTCTGGGGATGGGGTAATGAGCAACAATAGGACTTGGTCTCTGTATTCAATTCAGTTTACTATCATTCAGTTTGGGAATTTTGTTTTAATTTAAAGTGCTACAGCTATCTGGCACAGGATCTTTTTTTTAAAAAAATACTATCTAATCATTTAATAATTTCCTCGTGTTAATTTGATGCCCTCAGACTTCAGAGCCCCAAATCTGTGCAATGTAGTCAACTCTGCACTTTTCCAGAGAAATTCAAAATTCTCCTGTAAGGATTGTCTTGACAACCACACCATTTACCAACAATGCTGAACAAATCCATTTACAAATGGCCTCAACCTTACATGAAGGTTTGGCTCCAGGTATCTTCCAGAGCAGTTTACCCAGAAACAATGGCTCCACACTAAGCCCCTTTTCTGGAGCATCTAGAACTCTACTGTCTAGCACAGTGGCTGGCTGGGGAATTCTGGGAGTTGAAGTCTACTCATCTTAAAGTTGCTAATTTTAAGAAACACTGGTCTAGCATCATTTAGTGGTGATCCAAGGACCTCAGGAACAGCTGATTTTTCTACATTTATCACAATAAAATTGCTTGACTATAACAGCATTTTAATGCTGTTTTATTCTGTTAATAGAATAATCCTCTGGGGAAAAATTGGGTTACACTAATTACAGTAAGTAAATCAATAAAATAGTACTGTTAGTCACATTATGAACTCTAAATATAAAACCTATAAATACATCTATCAGAGCATTACAGAACACAAGATTTAGACACTGAATTTTTTAACTCAGCATTGAAATCTAGGAAGATATCTACTATATTAATAAGGGTGGATTTAGATATGCAAAGGATTTTATAAACATGAAAAAAAATGACTATGTTCTTTGTACCTTCATATGGTGGTTCCTCCACCAGCAATAGGAAACAGTCAGAATGTAGATCTATTCCACTTGAATAGGCTGGAAAATTGACTATCATCTATTAAGTGAATTGGGGATTCATAATATTATCCAGCAGGCATGTCCATGTCTGGAAAGCAGCAGTTGATTGTTTGCTAAACAGTGCTTAAAACAAGAACACAGAGAAGTGATTTAGGCTTTTTAAATTGTGGGCTATTCTGAAATGCAGTTGGAATGCTTTCTGGGTTATTCTTTGAGAAAACCTTGAAAAATAGCTGGATTATTTGGAATACACTGTCTACAAACTCTCTTGTCTCACAGTGACCCTTTCCACATGGCAGAGGAGAAGGCAGCTTTACAGCTCTCTCAGATTTATCAGCACTTATGGAATCTCTACATAAGACCACAGTTTAATCTATTTTAACCCTCCAGAACACTGAAAAACGGCTTTCCCAGAGCTGACAATCTGCCTCCCAGTTTTAAGATGTGAGAAGGGATTTTTCTAGAATTGAAAAGAGCCAAGATTTTAACATCACTTGTGGCAAGGGAAAAAAAAAACTTCTTGATGGGAACAAGAGATTACTTCTAATTCTCTTTTCTTTTTAATGTGCAGCTTTTGTATCTCTTTCATAATGACTGTTGTTCACTTTAGTGGAGGCTTTTAAGAGATTCCTAGTTCCAATTTCACACAAAAAGCATTGTAGCTTTCATTGTGCGAGAAAGGTCACCTCCAACTCAAAAGACATTTCCTTCTATGAGTTTCCCAATTAATTTAACCCTTTCTTTGCAAACACAAAGAACACATTTCTTACCCCAATTCTTTTCTGAAGCACCAGAGTTAGCCCTAATATTAAAGATGAATGATGCTGATGGGAGGGTAATACTAAAAGCCCCCTATTTCTGAACCCCACATTCATTTCCCACCATTTGAAAGCTGAGCAGTATATAACTCCCCCTTAAACTATCTTGCCGTCCTGAGATTTACTTGAAGACTGAGAGGGGAGAGAGAGATGCCAACTTGTTTACTAAATGTCTTGGCCATTCTGAGGCCATAGTTCTGTGAAAACAGATTAAAATATTATCTTAAGACAAATATACATTTCTGGCAGTGTATGAACTGCAGAACCTGCTAACATCTCCAAACTTTAGCCAAGCTATATTTCCTAATAGTCTTCTAAAAACAACAGTACAGGTAGTCCCCAGTTAAGAACTAGTTCGGTTCCCAAGGTCTGTCCTTAACTCAAATTTGTATGTAAGTCAGAACAGTATTATTGTATAATACTGTATAAGTAGTATTGTGTAATGAACTCAAACCACTGTGTATTTAACTTGAATCATTCTGTATTTAACTCGAATTTTGCTACAATAGACCCCGTTCTTAACTATGGGTCATCTGTAACCTGGGCGTTCTTAACCTGGGGACTACCTGTAGAATTGTTATTATAGCAGGTAAACAGGCTATGCATGTTGGGTGTCTTGTAGCAGGGGCACTGATTCCAAGCCTAAATATCATATACAATATTTTCTCTCCCAAAATATTTATTCAGTAAACCTTTTACAATAGCCTCTCTTCTACAGTATCACTAGTTGACTACCTGAAAGATTTGAATTGGTTCAGCTGAATCCTGGGATAAATTAGTACCGTTCCTTTTCTACTTTTGCCAATGAGTTTGTAGGAGAAGATATTAAAAAGGTAGAGTGTCAGAACAATGATTAGCTCCCTTATCCCATGTCTGATTATCCTGGTTTGGATTGGGCCCTCTTTCTCCTTCAAAGACAAAAGAGAATGTCAATCTTCCTCAATCTCAAGTCCTCTACCAGAGGCCTGGGATTTTGAGGGTTCTGCGCAGTATCTTAGCTGTTCTAGCACTGCACTCTTCTGGACAGAGAGCTCTGAGGTTGTTCCTGGGATCTGTTGGAGTCACTCTCCCAGTTTAGGAGTCACAGCCCCAAGTGTTCCTACCACCACTGGGACCACTTTGGCCTTGAGTTTCCACATGCTCTCTAGTTCTTCCTTCAGGGCCTGGTACTTCTCCAGCTTCTCATGGTCCTTCTTCCTGATGTTGCTGTCACTTGGAACTGATATATCTATCACCACTGCTGTCTTCTGGTCTTTGTCTACTAGCACAATGTCTGGTTGATTGGCCATTACCTGCCTGTCTGTCTGGATCTGGAAGTCCCACAGGATCTTGGCTCTGTTATTTTCCACAAGCTTCTGTGGAAGCTCCCTTCTGGACTTGGGAGGGTCCAGCCTAAACACTGTGCAGATGTCCTGTACGCAATGCCAGCTACTTGGCTGTGCCATTCAGTTATGCTGTTGCTGCCTGCATCTTACACTCTGCCACTATGTGTTGGACTGTCTCTGAGGCCTCTTTGCACAACCTGCACCTTGGGTCCTGTCTAGTGTGGTAGACCCCTGCTTCTGTGTACACACACACACACACACACACACACAGTCTAATATATGAATTAGACAAGTGTAAGGGCTGACATGGCAAGGTGGGAACCAGGTGTTTCAATACTATAGAGAACCACTATATAATCTACAGTTTGTCCAATCACCTTGTTTCTGACAGAGGCCCAGAAATTATGGCATTTTCAAGGAAAGCTCCATTTCATCTCCTGGACCAAGCTCATCTGTCCTTTGTTGATTATACACCATTAGCTGTAGAAATTCAGATGACAAATGTCACCTTAAAGATTACAAATACCAGCAAAACAGCTGGCCTTATTTTCATACCTCCACTCAGATGTCACCATTTCAGACCACTTAAGCTACCAGCTTGTCATTGCCAAATACTTCCCAGCTTTCCTTCTTTTATTCCAGAGACTCCTGTGTTCTCCAGGAATTACAAGCCACTCACCACCTCCTTAAGGATTGATTGGATCATGCCAAGGCCCCCCTACAGGTGCTTCTCTGATTGTCACCATCAAGAAGTTCCACCACCCCCATCTTCTGCCTCTCCCCTTCCATCCTGGTGCTATGTATACTAATAAGTGCTGTGTGTTCATAACAACTTTTGGACCACTGCAGCACAGGCAATTTGAATGAGCTATATTGTTGAACATAGTTCAGTCAGAATTTTTTTTTCAATTGCTTCATAAAAGTTAGTTGTGTTTGGCCTGTGTGTGATTCTTCAATTATTTCTACTACAATCCAGCATTTTGGGGGGTAAGGGTGGGATTCAGTTATTTATTTAATACAATTTAAAGGGTGTCCAAATCCAAATGTCTATTATTAAAAAAAGTAGGAACAATAAAAATAAAGAGATAGATTATAACTGTCCAGAAAGCAAACTCTCTGTGACAAGCAAAACATCCTATAGGAATTCAACCACAACCCTGCCCAATGCCTGGGAGAACAGCCAGATTTTCAGTGACTTTTAAAATATCATTAGTGTGGGAGCTGTACAGATCTCTGGAGGGATGCTGTTCCAGAGGACAGGTACTGTGACAGAGAAGGCACATTTTCTAGGTCTCAAAAGATGTTTAACTGAAGAAATCTGAAGCACCCCCACCCTGCCCAATCTCATTGGATGGGTACAAACATTCAGAGATAGGTGGTCTCAAATAGCCAGGTCCAATGCCAATAAATGGCTTTATAAGTAGTAACCAGCATCTTGAATTTACCTGGAAACCAAATTGTTGCCAGTGTAGTTTGCAAAGCAGTGGCATCACATCACCATTTGCAACATGCATATCATTGCCCATGCTACCAGATTTTGGACCAACTGTAGATTCTGAATGGTCTTCAAGGGCAGTCCCAGATAAAGCATATTGCAGTGCCCCATTTATGAGGTGACTAGGGTATGAGTGATCATCTTAAGGGCCTCCTGATCCAGAAATGGGTGCACTTGGTGTACTAGATGAATGTGCAAAAGCCCTCTTGGCCACAGCTGTCACCTGCTCTTTGAGCAGGAGCTGGAGATCAAGTCAACGCCCAGTCTTCAATAGGGAAATGCAGTCCCATGCAAGACTAAAGTTGGAAAATACTCAGAGCTGGGAAGCCCAAATATCTACAGCCACTTGTTATTGTTGGGATTAACCTGAGTACACACCTGCATAGCTTCCAGACACTGAGAGAGGATCTCACCAATATCACTTGGTCATCCTGGGGCAAGAAGTACAACTAGATATTATCAGCATACTGATGATACTTGACTCCAAACAAATAACCTCACCTCACTTCACAGTTTCATGTCGATGTTAAACAAAAGGAGAAAAAGTATTGAGTTGTGAGGCACCCCACACATCAGGGTGGGGTGCCTCAGGCTTGATCTCCTCCCCATAAACACTGAGTGGGACTGACCACAAAGGAGGAGAACCATAGCAATATGGTGCTCCCCACTTCTAAACCCTACAGCCATTCCAGTTAGATGGTACCAAAAGCTGCTGAAAGATCAAGGAATACTAGGATGGATTCGCCACCCACATTTACCAAAAGCTAAAGACCAGCAGGAAGGTAGCTTGGTATTAAAGTGAATTCAACAACCAGGGGAAGACTTACTTACTTACTTCTAACTTATTTACTTACTTATTTATTTATTTATTTATTTATCAAATTTGTCACCACCCATCTCGTTAAACGTCTCTGGGCAGTTTACAAAACAATTAAAATCAATTAAAATTACAATATTACAATAATAAATACAACATAAAAAGATCCAAAGTAATTGGCGATCACTCAGGGAGCATCATCAAGGCACTAGCCACCCCCATGCAAGCTGGCAGAGCCAGGTCCTCAATTTTTTCTGGAAGGCCAGTAGGGTCGGGGCCTGCCGCACCTCTGGGAGGAGAATGTTCCAAAGGGCAGGAGCAGCGGCAGAGAAGGCTCTTCTCCTGGGCCCCGCCAGTTGACATTCTCTCACTGATGGGACCCACAACATGCCCTCTCTGCCTGACCGGGTGGGACGAGTTGATGTGATGGGGAAAGATGGTCCCTCAGGTAACAAGGAGGTATATCAAGGAGCTGCATAGTTTATCTCAAATTTTTATCTCAAAATTTTAGGGACTGATCCCTGATGTTGAGGGATCACCTTGCATGGAGAGTTTCTCATGAAGCATTCCAACAGAGACTCTGAACCAAAATTGACATTTGCAGTGGCTCCAGAAAGGACATTAGCTAGTGAAATTCCATCAATACAAGTCAAGGAAAGCAAAAAGTCATTGACTAATGTAGATGCTATCTATACCAGCAGACTGAAGATGCAGAGCGACAAGTTTAGCTGAACACTGGAAATATACCCTTCACAATGAGTGATCATTGGCCCAGGCATACCAATCCCTGCTCAGGCAGTGAAGGGTTATATCAGTGTTCTGGGCACAGATCTAAGGATATAAAGTGCAGCTTTTGTAAGAAAAAGGGCCAAATAGAACAAGTATTCCATTAAAGGTCCATTCATACGAAAACAAAGAATTGTCCTAAGGAGTTGTATCACCTACTTTCATATGCACTTGATTGTTTACAGAATAGGGAAAATAGCAGCTGATTGTGTTTAGAATGGGTATAAGAAGGAGGCTCCGGATGATCCAGTGCTTGTAGCAATATTAATAGAGGATTGGGAGTGTGAGATGGAAGTTGATGGCTGGGTCTGGACTCTCCAGAATCAACAAGGTCACATTCCATTACATATTTTCACAGGAGCTTCCTCCCATTTTGTTGAGGTCATCGTGATTTCTCTGTGACTGCAATGGAAATAAAGTTGATCTTGTTGGAATTCATTGTAGGCATAGAGTGTGGCTCTTTATAAGAAAAGCTTTCAATCGTTGTTACAGAAAAGAATCCGAAACATTTTTAGGAAGGAACTAGTTCTTACCACTGGGAATCAGGTGTCCAAGTGTTACATACCATCACCATTGTTTAGGTAACAGAAGTAATTAATACATTTCCAAAAGTGTTCTGTGAGGAACTAGAAAGTATAAAGGGAGTCCATGGATGTGTGAGAGAAGTACCATGTGGATCAGGGAGGGGCACAAAGGGACACAAGAGGCACCATGCAGGTTACAGTGGGTGCACAGGGGTGCAGCGGAAGTCAGGGAGGGTGCACAGGGGTGTGAGAGAGGTGCCACACAGATCAGGGAGGATGTGCAGGGGTGCACGAGAGTGCCTTTGACTTTCTGGGGAAGCCGGCATGGAAGGTTGCAAATGACAATCATGTGATCGTGGGGCGCTTGGCAATCAGTCGTAAGTGAAAACGGGTTGCCAAGCACCCAGATCGCGATCATGTGACTGCAGGGGTGCTTCAAGGATCAGTTATAAGTCTCCTTTTTCAGCACCATTGTAACTTCGAATGGTCAGTGAACGAATGGTCGTAAGTCAAGGACTACCTGTAAACTTCTAATTCATACTTCAACTTGCAAGTAATTTACTAGACTCTTGTTTTATATTCTACAGTTCACTGAGCAACATAAAGAATATATTTCAGTAGAAAAATCCCCTTGTACAAAATCTATTATTTATTTCCCAAGAATTCACCAGATTTATCCCCATTGATGAGGGAAGAATGTCAGAATATTACTTAATTCTGATTTAGAAATCACTTTGAAAAAAATCAGAATCCTTTCATATATTTCGAGCAAGCTTCTTCTCCTCAGAAATGTCTACCCTGAAAGGAGAATAGCCCAGAACTTTAAAAGATTCCCCCACTCCACCCACCATACATACATGAGTGGTGTAGATGAGATGAGATGAAAGTTTGTTTCTGTTACCATAGACACAGTAACTCTATTTTAAAAATAAATTGTTTGGGAAAAGTGGTCTTCCTTTCAGGTAAATACAGTAAATCTACAGCATTTAAATCAGTAACCCTAGAGTTAAATGGTCACTGCTGTATGAGCAATCGCAGCAAGTTATTTTTCTGATACCTGTTTGCCACATAATTTTTACTGTTGGAACCTGAAGCACGTGATTATTTTTTATTTGGCCATCAGAAAAGGTTGTCTTTTGCCTGCTTGAAAGTTCTGCCCCTGTCTCCCTCCTCCAAGGAGATAGCTGCAATAGTGACTGGAAAGGATGCCACAACTATATTTATGGTGATGTGGGATGTTATAAAAGTTATTAAGACTCTTGTTGCACTTATAAGCGCCACCTTGGAAGGGGCTAAGAGTAGACTATCTCACTTGGGAGATCATGGGAAATGTGTGGCTCCATCTATAACTGATTTATTGAAGGCTGTCGAGATGCTTCGGGATAAAGTAATGGGCTTAGTCTCGCCGGTCCCATTTACAGATGGCTGGACTACCAGAACAAATGAAAAGAGGCCATCTATTCTCTTTACTGAAACTCTAATATGTATTGTATTCATTCTGCCAGATATTAGTAGATATCCAGAGAGCTTATTTTACTTTCTGTTTTTCATAGTGCTGATAAACCATTTCCTGTGAGGTTTCTCAGATTTGCCATGGAAAATGATTTGCTGAAAAGAGTGCACGCCATTCAAACTGAGTTTGGGGGGGGGGTATGAGGAAATACATCCTGTATTAAATCCTCACAGAAAAATGCTAAGTGTTGCAAGAATCATTTTTATTTTTTATTAGTTTTGCCATGTTTTGGTATTATACTTTATCAGGTTTCCAGATCATCAGAAGTCCTTTTACAGCCCTGTGAAGGCTGAAAGGGTCCTGCCTTCTTGCTTTGCCTTCTGGCTAAAGTTCTTCTGGACAATTGAAAGAGAATGTATGACTGTTATGCCTATTTGCTGCCAAGTTTTTGAACTTTAGGTCCTCATTCAATATTTTTCAGTTTCATGAATCATCCTAGGAGCTATCTGGAAAAGATTATAAATTGCAATGTTTTAAGTGGCTGTGATTTCCCCTTTTTGTACACTCCCTTTTTCTTTCCATTCTTTCCACATCTGGTTTTGTTCCATCTGTATGTATGCGTATATGCCAGGAAGGGAAAAAAATTCTTTCTGTCAATCCTGTCCTTTACTTTTTGGCTCAGGAAATAACAACAACAACTATCAGTCTGTGTATAGGGTGAATACTAGGGATTCATGCAATGATTACCACAGATCTGAAAGTACAGATTTTATTTCAGTTGTTATCACCACTCACTATATTTTTCTTCCACATTTTAAAATGTTTTACACTTGGGGACTTGGAATGGCTATCTATCTATCTATCTATCTATCTATCTATCTATCTATCTATCTATCTAAAATGGGCAATGATTGATTGATTATATGTCATCACATCAGTGTCATCTGAGGGACTGCCTCTCCCCAGTTATATCAGCCCGCCCCATTAGATCCAGCAGAGAGGGCATGCTGCATACCATCTGCCAGGGACCTACATTTGGTGGGTCCCAGGTGGCGGACCTTCTCTGCTGTGGCACCTGCCTTATGGAACATTCTCCCCTCCCCCAACATTAGGTTATCTCTGTCCCTTTTGATGTTCCACAAATCCCTCGAGACCTGGTTAGGTCACCAGGCCTGGGGGTTCCAGGGAACTGGAGATTTGTCTAGATGGATCCACTGTTGAGGTGGATATACTCTTTCTCTCTCTACCTGAGATATGTGTGTGTGTGTGTGTGTGTGTTTGTGTTAGTTTTAATTAATCTCTATTTTTTAATGTTGACTTTTTATATTTTTAATTGGTTTTTATATATGTATTGTTTTTATTTGATTATTGTACGCTGCCCAGAGTCACTTCTCATGAGATGAGCAGCTATATAAATTTGATTAATAAATACTTTTATTACTATTAAAATAAAATAGATTAATATATTAATTAATAGTTTAAGAGAGAGAATGAATGAATGAATGAATGAATGAATGAATGAATGAATGAATGAATGAATGAATGAATGAATTTGGGGGAAAGATTGTAGGTGTAAATTTAATTGAGTGTATATCTGTTGCTCTTCCAATCCTTCCCAACATGAACAGAGGTTTCTTTTTTCTGCCCATAGCTGTTGTTTTTGTCTACATTATTTCCTGGTACCTCATTCTACAGATCACATACGCATGCACACAGACATGTATTGTATGTAAGTGTGACATAGATGCTACTAATTCAGGAACACAGACTCTACACCAAGCACAGTAATAAACCTCATCTTTCCATATTCAGAAACTTGCTTACAGCAAAACTCACAGATACAACATGGCTATCTTGCATAAAATATAGCAACCATATAGTGCATACACAAAAGATCTGTCTACTGAGGAACGCAGAAATTTAGATAGATGGATGAGTGGCTTGAGGGAGGGACAGACAGACAGATAATTAGATAATATTTTCCCTCCATCTTTTTGAGTCAGTGAAAATTTTATATTCTCTTCATGGTCTTCTCTTGGGAGACATCAATGTTTTCATAAGGATTCTGCCCAGCCCAAGAACTGCTGGTTTCTACTTCACCAGTTTCAGCCCTTACACTGTGAAGTTTATACAATACAGACCAAAAAAAAAAGTTAAATGCATATTTTAAATGGTCTCTGAATTACCTTTGTTGAGTAATAAAGATTTTATTAAGATAGAACACAAAGTAATTGAATTTTCTCATGTGAACAGGAAATTGATTGCATCACCATTTTTGATTCAAAACACCGAGGAAGCATTTATCCAAGGCCATATTACTATATAAACAGTACAAAAAGAAGCAACAGTTAATTAAAATAAAATCTCTAAGGAAGAAGATTACATATCCCATTCATCTCTTGCACAATATAGATTTCTGGCTTCTGCTGAATATGGACTCAACAGGTTTTAGGCTTCTAAAAAGATTTTTTATTACACTGAATTAGACAATGATATTGGCAGAGCGGACTGAAGCCTATTAAGCTATTGGTTTTTAGACCTAAAGAAATTAAGCAATGATTCTTTTTTACAGCATTTGCGATTCCTAAAGCTACCATAAGATCAGGTTACTAACCTCACTTTACCTCTTTTTCTTCAAGACATTGTTACTACAATAAATTATGACCTTAGAGAAAGCTTCTGGCCTGAGTGGTTTTCCAGTTTATTAGTACAAAAAGTATTTGGGGGTTTTATTTCCTGCTTATTTGAGGTAAGTCCTGCAGCTTTTTCAAATATAGCCTTAGCCTTACTTTCAGTGAGAATAATATTACAATCCTTCTTAAATTGGCAATGATCTAATATGTTCCAAATATTGACCTATAACCTTGATTATAGTGGATGCTAAGCTTTTAATAGCTAATGTAGGTTATAAATTGTATAATGAGATGGGCAGCATATATAAATTTGAAAAATAAATAAATAAGATAAATTACAGTGTGTCCCTCTGACATTTGTGGATTCAACCCAAGATTGATTCATATTAAGATTCTTAATTGATATAATTGTTTCAACTGAAAATAGAATCCAGAAGCTGTTGTGGGTTTTTGTTTTGTTTTGGGGCTTTTTTATGCTAAAAAAGCTTTTGATATGGTTTCTTGGAAGTGTGTAATAATGACTCTTGACTCATTTTCTGTTATACTTTGGATCAATATAGGGTATTTGATTTTACCTCTCAAACACAAGTAATTCTTAATGGCATTTTCTCCATGATTAACATTTACTTGTCAAGGATATACATGTTTTTCTTGGCCGTATTCCCAGGATATAAAATCTATCAAGATTTCAAGAATTATGAATGTTTCCAACATGAAGGATGGCCTAAAAATTATGATACAACAAGGGAAGATGAAATCTATATTTGATTTATAGCCATAGGTTGTTAATACATGTCATTTGTCAACATTTGAATTAGTTTTTTAATGAAGAAACAAGGAAAAGAATCTTAGAGTATACTAATCAACTCTTTGGAATTGCTTTTTCTGTCTTGAGTGTGTATCAGTACTCTGCATATACCTCCTAATTAATGGGAAGTTGGCTACAATATGATGGCTTACGGGATAGTTTCTAAATTAGAAAGCATAGCTTACACAGAGTACCATGAGTACAATTGGAGTAAAACTAGGCTTTAGTTGTGTTTTCAGTATACTGGTCAAGATGTACCCCAATAGATTGGTACTGTCCTTATCGTTAGCAGGGAATACTGCTTGTGGGATGGTGTGACTAAGGCTGGTAACTTAGTTCTCTATATTACTAAAATATAAAATATAACCAGGACCTGGTTATCTGAGGGACCACTTGTCTCTAATTATCTCTGCCCACCCAGTATGTTTACACACTGTGGGTATGTTCCAGGTCCCCTCAGTTCAACTTTGCCATCTTGTGGGGCCTAGAAAGTGTGCCTCTCTGTCCCCACCCTCTGGAACAACATCCCCCCCAGAGATATGAATGGCGCCCACTTTCCTGGTGTTCCAAAAAGCCCTTAAAATCTGTCTCTGTTCCCAGGCCTGGGGTTAATGGGTTTATTGAGGTATTTGTGGAGCCCCTGTCATACCTGTATGGTTTATCTTTTTGGTTGTTTTAGTCCAGTCTACCTGTGTATGTGTGTTTATGTGTGTTTAATTGTTTTTAATTATTTTATTGTTTCTGGATTTTGTAATACCTGTATTGGCCTCTTTATTTTCATATATTAACCACACAGCTAAGATTCTAGAGGACTGGGGGAAGCCATAATTGTTCCCTTATATAAAAAGAGTGATAGGAATGATCCCGCTAATTATAAGCCAATTAGTTCATTAGTAAACTATATGCCAGGTACTTATTCATTAAACTCCAAACCTGGGTAACAGATCAGGGAATTATTGACTCTGAGCAAGCAAGGTTTCAATCTGGATGATCTACTATAGACCATTACCTAGTGCTTCAACATCTGGCAGACAAATACACAAGACACTCTGACTTGAATCTATATGCAGCCTTTATTAGTTAATAAGGCAGCTTTTGATAATATCTCAAGGGTAAGACTCTGGGACACTCTGAGCAGATCCTCTATAGATAAAAGATTCTTGCTCCTAATTCATAAACTATATGATAAAACTGGCCTTAAGAGTAAGAGAAAGAAAAAGAGACAGCCAGATTGGTCTAGTGGTTAAGGCACCAGGTTAGAAACTGGGAGACTGTGCGTTCTAGCCCAACCGTAGGCCTGAAAGCCAGCTGGGTGACTTTGGGCCAGTCACTCTCTCTCTCAGCCCAACTCACCTCACAGGGTTGTTTTTGTGGGGAAAATAGGAGCAGGAAGGAGTATTAGGTATGTTCGCCACCTTGAGTTATTTGTAAAAATAATAAAGGTGCAATAAAAAATCTAAAATAATTTTGTAAAAAAAGATGTAACTGGGGAGGGGACATTTCTGACTTTATTTAGACTGTCAAGAAGGTGAAACAAGGTTGTATTTTAGCACCGTTGATTTTTAACATATATATAAACTCTCTGATTAAAGCCCTTCAGAGAGTTTATCCATGCACCTAAATTAGTGATAGGCATCTCCCAATTCTTCTCTATGCTGATGATGCAGTTCTTCTCTCCTTATCTTCTATAGGCATGAAGCAGGCACTAACAACCCTGGCATCCTACTGAAATGAGGAACAATTAATAATCAATTATGATAAATCTAAAGTTTCCGTTTTCTCCAGCAAAAAACAAAGGCACAAGTGGACCATTGATTCCCATGAATTAGAGCAGGTCAAATGTTTTAAATACTTGGGCATAGTATTTCAGGCCTCTAGGAAATTAACAGCCCAGGTAAATTATGCCACTTCCATGGCCCAAAAGAGCACGCAAGCAATAACCAAATTTTATAGGCAACAGGGTGCAAATTACATCCCAGCAGCAATCAAACTGTTTATGGGTACAACAGTTGCCCAACTCTTATATGGGATACGACTTGGCCCATATGCAAACTTAAGGGCTTATGAAGCCATTCAATCAAATTTTCTTAGGACTTTGTTCTAAGAAACCCCAAAATACACCCCTAATGCAATCTTGAGGCTTGAAGTTAACATGCCAAGCATTAAGGCCCAGGCTTGGACCAGGATTCTAATCTCAGGACTCAGAACCATGTTCAACCCTACTGGCCTGGCATATAGGGAGGTCATCAAAGTGGGCTTTTGTCAGACAGCTACCAATCTCATTCGCACCGTACTTGTATAGAAGAACTTTGCAGCCTTGGCCTCTCTCCTGAATATTTAGACCAATTAACCCTGGAAAAGGCCAAATCAATAGCAAAAGAAAGAATTAGGGGCATTGATCACCAAAATGATATCACCAGCGCTCCTGAATTCTATCACCAAATGTGAGATAGCCACAAGCCCTCCATTGAGGAGTATCTATACAATCTAACCCTAAGCAAATATAGATGGGCCTTTTCCAGAGCCCACTTTGATGCCCTCCCTTCAGCACTGCTAGCAGAAGGATTTCATGGAGCTCCTTATTTACAGAGACTTAGCCCTTGTGGATCCAGGGAGGTAGAAACTCTTGCTAATGTCCTCTTGCGGACATTATTATTATCTTTTTATAATGTCCCAAGACGTGCTCTGATCTCCCATTCGTCTCTAAATTTGAGGGCCATACTGATAAATTTTATGTTTATTACTTTTTAAGGGATGCTGACTCAACACTCACATACCAGGTGGCCAAATATCTTCATCATGTTATACAATTGTGCAAAACGTTTAATTAGTTATGTTGTTTTATTGTCTATTGTTTTCCTCTTTCCCTGATAACAAATTGTTGTATAGTTTATTTTTTACAAAGGCTGGTCAAAGACCATAATAAAGATATTTGATTTGGTTTTGTAAGCCACCCAGAGTCTAATAGAATGGGTAGCTATAACAAATTTATAAATTAAATTAAATTAAAACGTTTCTGTAAAAGACCCGACTAACCAAAACTATGATGCAGCAGGGGTCAATATATATGGGCCCATTTGGTGAAGACCATGGCATATGGTAAACTGCCACTTGGAATGTAATAGGAGTAAATTGTAAAGAGCATGAATGAACAAATTAAATGAAAGGAAAAGAGAGAGAGAGAGAGATGTTGGATGTCTGTGAAATTAAGAGCCAGGAAACAATATAATAGATCTAAATGAAGGTGATATGATCTTGTGAAGTGGATGAATGCATGCAGAGAATGAAGGTGTACATTAACTTGGGAATGAAAGAGCTAAGGGGTATGTTAGAAAGTGTAAATTGGTGTCACATAGGCTACTATGAGTGCTCATGAAAGTTGAAATCTATAGCTCGATGATACGGTCATGTTATGATCCATTGAATGATGATAATAGAAGAACTGAAGATGAGTTTTGGGGAAAATTGTGCAACATTCATATTTATTTATTTGTTTGTTTGTTTAGATTTATAGGCCACCAAATCAAAAGATTCTAGGTGGCATACAAAATTAGAACACCTTAAAAATAAAGTATCAAACCATATATACAAACACTGGGGAGAAAAATGCAAATAAATACCAACTACCCATCATCATCCAGTTAAGTCCCCTAGCCATTATGGGGTTTAAAAAACCAGGTTTTTCTTAAAGATAGAGCTAGATTAATGAGATCCAGGGGAAAATCTTATTTTGCTAGGTTACCTAAATAAGTACATGGGAATGAAATGTGAGAGTACCAAAAAGATTATTAAGCCATTCAAAAATCCAGGAATGAATGAGAATAGTATTTGGTGATATATCTGCTTACAAAAAGATGTGTTTTAAATATATGATCTAAACATAAATCTATTAATGTATACATATAGCAAAGGAATTTATATAAATCTGAAAACATGATTGATTTGATTATTTATGATGAAAGATGAAGATAATTAGAAAAATTGCAAGGATAAGAAGTTGTGAATGTAGGATAGTCTATTTCTGGTATTATCAGGAGTAAAACTTGGGGGGAAATGGACATGGAAGAAAAGGAAAGAAATGGGGAGAAAAAAATCCCTAGAATTGAAATAGAATAACCAATGGAAAAGCAAGTATGGGTGCTATATTAAAAAAAAAAACAACTATTAGAAGGTAGATTACTATCCCAATAGAATGAATTGAAAGCGGACAACAAAAATCTGTGGAATTATTCTAATGTAGTGAAAGAGAGTATCAATGAGGGGAAAAATGCAGATAAGAGAATGATTGCTGAAAATATGAGGATGAGGAAAGGGTATTTTTTAAAGTATGTAAAGAAAAAATAGGCGCAAAGAAAGTTGTTAGAGAAAATACACCATCTTTTTGGAGGAAAAATAGTTCTGAAAGGGGCTGAAGAGGGCTGAACAAGCAGCTTCCAGCAGAATGAACACAATTAAGATTAAATGCAGTGAAATGACTGGGGATGAATCTGAAATGAGAGAATGCTGGAAGGAGCATTTTAGAGATCTGTGTGGGAATGATAGTGATATTCTGAAGAGTGGGACTGAACAACACGCAATAAATGTTCCTGTCCTACTCAAGGTATAGATAGGATAACTGGAGAGATGTTAAACTATAGATGTGGTTTGCTTATAGAATGGCTGCGTGACTTGTTTAATATGTGTGCAAAGGCTGCATCTGTGGCTGACAGGTGGAAGAATTCCATTAGTGTTCCACTAATGCAAGAGGGATTCATTTGTTGAGGGTGCCTGGGAAGTATCTGCAGAATTCTGATCAAAAGAGTACAAGAAATGACAATAAGCAAAATGTGGGAAGTGCAGTTTGACTTTGTTCAGAGCAGGAGGGTCAGCCCAGATTTGTCTTTTTCAGCAGGTTAATGAGAAATGTAGGAATGTGACAAAGTTTATTGTACATTTATTGATGTACAGAATGTGTATGATAAAGTGATTATACTTTAAATGTTTGACATGAATATGAAGCTGGTGACTGAATGCAATAAGAGTGACAGAGGATGGGGTAAAGTATGTGTGAAAATATATGGGATATTTTGCAAATGGTTCAATACTGAGTAGACAATGAGATAAAGCTATATGATACTCCCTTGTATCAATATATAAGGAAAGCTTGTGGTGACATTAGAGGCTTATTGATTGGGGATGTAAATGTATGTATACTTTTGTACGGAGATGATTGTGTTGTTGAAAATCCAAATTATTTGCAACCAATTTTTAGGTGGATTGTATGATGCAATCAAGAGTTTGATTGGCCTGTGAAAGGAGGGAACAGTTGAAAATTATACATAAATAGTGAAAAACTAGAGCAAGTACATGAATTTGCATACCTTGGTATAGTGAATGGTGTTGGTGTAAACCAATTTCAGCTGTTTCTTTTTCTTATTTCTGCCTATAATTTCTTTGTCTTATGATTTCTAACTCCTTTTCTGTGCTTTGCATAAAGTTGTTTACTGTGAAAGGGAATACCACAATGAGCATTTATGTGTATGTATATGGGTATGCATGCATGTTTGTATGTATTTCTCCCCTCTCATTTAATTTTAAAGTTATAGCTTACTGTTAATCCATGGATGTAAATCCTTTTCTCTTTTATGTTCCTAATGTTGTTTGATATAATGAAAAATATTTTAAAAGGACCGCAAATGTCATGGAAAGATGTTTAAAAGTGTTGTTTGATTGGTTTGTTACTTAAGTAAAAGTACCAATGAATTTCCCATGGGTTAGGGTTTTGGATTTCCAAACCTTGCCATAGATTCAGGCCTGAGAAAAATGAGCTAGTCCCCTAACTTGTCAAAGTCAAACTGATCTGTTTTCAAAGCCAAATCTTGTAGTCAGTGCACATCTGTAGATGACACTAAATAAAGTGCAAAAGTACATTTTATAGGTCTAAAAGCTAATATATTGGGGAGGGGGGGAGTTTCACATTCGCTACTTTGAAGAAATGCTTTGCAGATCAGCATCTGATAAAGAATCACGGCATGCCCAGAATCCACAGCAATGGAGGCCAGCCAGGCACTGGAGCCTATAGTTCAAGCAAGCAAGGTTGAATGTCCCCACAGCCAGCTGTGCCCTGAGGCCAATATTTCCTGAAAGCTGCACGTTGAGTAGTAGTTGTCTTTCAATAATTACTTGTACTGATGAACCTTTAACAAGATCCCCAACAATTTGGAAGAATTCTTAGAAAACCATGCCTATATCCTGTTATATGTAATATGACAGAGTATTTAAATTATGTTATGGCTGCTGTACAATGGAATCCTACAGATTTGATAGCGCTGAGCAATACAGAAATATTCTCTTGGCATTACTGCATTCAGCTGTTATTTTATTTTACTTTTAAAAGCTCCATTTGTCCCCCAGTGATGGAACTGCATCTCTGTGTTGCCTTACCAGTGCCATTTGCTCTAAAACTGCCATTTGTGCTCATAATCCGGGCAATTATATATTTTTAATAAAGACAATTTTTTTCTGACCTTTCTAAAATGCACTTGGACATTAACACAGGTTCTAAGTGAATGCTACACTTAAAATCCAGGAACAATCTAATTGATAATTAACAATAACATTATGACATTATAATGTAATGGTTCACAAGAATACCTCAGGAGCCGGATATTTAAAGTGCCGGAGGCACCTGCCAGAATGAAAAAAAGGTGTGGAAAAAATTAATGGAACTATGTTCCTCATTCTTGATCACATGACCTTAAACTGCCCGAGGCTCCTTGGGCAACAAAGTTCCAAGCTTAATATAGCTGAGACTGCATTGGCAAATAGATGCAGAGGACATGCGTCAAGCCTTTCTGTCCCCAAGAAGAGATGATGTTAGTTTTGCCTGCCAGCACCTAACTGAGCTTCTCTATGGAAGTAAGAGCTAGAGGTTTCACATCCATTTTGAGGGCAACGCTTAAGAGTCCTAATTCCCCTTCCTGTTCCTAAATACATGACTTGCAAATAACCCCATTGATCTATAGGTGTGTGTTATACAACTATTCAGACTTATACAGACATATATTTCCAAAGACGTATTGGTTTGCAACGTTCCTTCTGCACAGGCTAGAATGCAATTTAAAGTTTATTTGCAAACAGAACCTCTCCTCCCAGAGGAAATCCATCACTCGTTATGATTTCACTGTATTTTCCATATTCAATATCAACAATAGGTATTTCTTTTTCTTTACTACAGAGAAGGACAGGGGGGTTTTAGCATCTCCTTGCTTTGATTTCCATTTCCTGTTCAGCTATTAGAAGGAAACCTCATTCATCAAAATGATGGCTTCTACTTTGAAACCCTTCACTGTTTAAGACTTCTGACTGGAATAGAACATATTAATAGGAGCAATGATTGCAAAGACCTCTGCTGACCTTCCCTAGGGAAAAAAATGCTTATTTTGCTAACTTTATAAGCTATCCATTCATCAGTCAAAATCTAAAGTAGTTCTAAAGGTCATAAACCAAACAACAAGTAAAATAGGATGCCGAGAATACGGAAATAAATGATCAAGTCGCAATGTTATTCCTTGCTGTGACTTAGCAGAAGTTTGGGTGAGACATAGAAACTTGATTAACATTCTGTACATTTTGGGACACAGTGAATATCAGACAGGTCCTTTGTTGACTACACAAGTGAACTATGGGTAGTACCAAGATTCAACAAAAAGCATTGCACTTTGCTATTGATTACCAGTCCACATTTGCAATGAGTGGTTGGAATTATGCCATCAGCATTACAATTACCTGTCCTTTGGGGCTTTTATTTCAAAACAATAGGCTACACAAAGGCATGGCTCTTTCAATGCACATTTCTCCAATGACTTTCCATTGCAGGACCAAAACCTAGCCCTTGATCTCTTTTGTGCCCAACTCTTTGTTCCTTTCTTGTTTCTGGGAAGTCTTAAAATATCACAAGAAGTTCCTAGGACTATCCCAGATAGCAATAATGTTGAGACAGACATGCACATGACTTCCAATTGTCCCAAACTTAAGGTTTTGAGTAGTGGCTGGCAGTGCCTTTCTAACTACATCCTGATTCAGGAAGTTAAATGTTTGGGGTTGGCTGGCCTTTGCAATCTATCAAGCCTATTAAAGACACCAGGGAATGTACAACTTCCGGTTTGCTACTGAATAGCAGGTTGACAGACAGGTCAGCCCAGTTTTCCCTGGTTTATGGGATAAGTGAAGTGGATGAAGCAAGGGGGCTATTATGTAAGTCCTGGACTTGACCCCAAGTGATAGATCATGTAGCCTGAGCTGAGAACATGGCTTTATGAAATGGAACAGCAAAACAGGTCTTCCCTAAACATTATAGCAATGTTGCCATCTCCTTTTCAGATAAAACTTTTAAAATATGCTATTAATTATCTCCCTATATCACTGAATCATATTAGCTTATAAGTAGATTATAGCTTAAGATGCTAAAAACATATTAGACAAGAGAAAGCAAACATTATCATTTGTTCTTACTTCTTTTTCAAAACCTATTTTGGAATGTTCTTACTCCTGCTGTATTATTAATGCAAATGGAATGCAGATAGATACCTACAGACTTTTTAAAATGACATTATATATTTGACTTTTTAAATGTTATGAGAACTGTTCAGCTATAGTTACTTTCCACTCCTTTTAAGTCAATCTTTGCTCTCGACTCCCCTTAACTATGAGGAATATAGGAAACCCTATAGGTTCTTTAAATGTATCAGTGTTTCTAAGATCGGCTCTGAATCATCAGCAACAGCAACAGCAACAGCTCATCAAAGGGATCTCATTTACAGAGCGAGATAAAGTTGCCAAACATGAGAGATTCTCTCTTTAAAGCATATTATGTATTTGGATTATACTAGTAAGCAACTTGATATACATTTGGATCCCATTTGCATCCATCCCAACCGCCTCATTAAAGATTTTGTATAAACTTTGGAGAATCAGCTTCATTGCCATGTTAGAGCTAATTGCCTGCCTCTTCAGATGCACAACATCCCTCACTTAAGTATAGCTTCCCATTAGTGCAACCCAGGGATAGCCTAATTAGTAAGAAAAATAAGACTTTCCTGAAAGACTATTGCATATCTGGAATTAAAAGGAAGGTCTCTCTCATTTACAATCAGTCTCAGTGTATTGCTTATTGAAAGAACCACATATTTTATTTTCTTCATTTTGACCCAAACATAAAATCTGGGATGCATCCCTTTCATTATGGGAAACAGACTATAGAAGACCTAGCATTTAGGTAGCTAAGCAGAGGAGCAATTTTATTTAAAATATTTAGTTGATTTAATTTTTCATTTATTATTGAATGTATACCTTCCCTTTCCTTTCATTCCAATGCTTAAGGCAGCTCCAACAATAACATTTATGAATGATAAAACAAAAATAATACAGTTAAAATCAAAATGGAAAATTAGTCATTAAAATTATTAACAATTAAAGGTTTGGCAAAAGGGATGCATTATTAACACTTTCCTAATACACCTGCTTAAAGAATGCATTCCATAGACCAGGAACCACAGAAGAAAAGGTTCTTTCCTGCACACTTGAAAGTAGAGTGACTGGCATCTGATCTAAGTAACTAGGCAGGTTCATAATGGGAGAAGCAGTCCCACAGATAATCATACCTTAACCATTTAGAGCTTTGATGGACAATAAATTGTGTTCAGCTATCAAATGGTAGCCAGTACAGACCTTTCTGGCCTTTGCACTAGTCATCAGCTTGGCTGCCACATTTGGAACCAATTGCAGATAAATCACATTGTAGTAGTCAAATAGATTGCAACCAAGACATGGATTAAGTCCAGCTGGAAATGTAGCAGTTGGTGAACTAGGCATGACCATGCAAATATGCTCCTCTCTACAGTTGCCATTTGCAAATCAAGTGACAGCTGAAGATCAAGGAGCACCCCCAAACTATAAACTGCTCTTTCTCAGGAACTGCAACTCCATTAAAACACACACACACACACACACACACCCCTTCAGTTCAATCACAGAGACCAGGTGGTTTAGATTTAATTTTCTTTTTCCTCATGGAGCCTATTATTGATTTCAGGCAATGCTCAAAGGTACTGATTGCTTCCTTCAAGTTAGGTAGGGAGCAGTTGAGCTGTATGTAAACATCATACTGGTTCTGTCACTTGGCCTGGGGTGGGGAGGGAATACTTCAAGCGTGGGGATCGCTAGCCCCATAGAGGCCTGCTGTCTTCAGCCGCAGATCCTTCATCTTCTTGGACTCCCTTCTTCTTTTTCAGTAATGTTTTTTAAATTTTGATGTTTTATGTATTTATATGTATTTATGGTTTTAATGTTTTGTGTGAGTTGCCCAGAGTCCCCCATTGGGGGGAGATGGACAGGGGAGAAATTTAATAAATAAATAAATAAAATACTGTTGGTATTTCACTCTAAAGCTCCCCAGCAGTTTAACACCATAGAAGACAAGACAGAACCTTGAGGAAAACTATAGGTCAATGAACTAGGTATCAAACAATAGCCCCCAGCACCACTGTCTAGGAAACTCCCACCAGGAAGGATCAGAACCATTGCAAAACAGTGCCCCAACACTGCCAGATTGCCCAGAATAATAGCGTAGCTGATCCAAGAAAACTAACAAGGACACACTCCCCTTTTCTATTTTTGGTATAGATCATTTATCCAGGCAATTAAACCAATCTCAGTACAACATCCAGGCAAAATCCCTTTTGAAACATACCTAGAAAATTATTTCATCCAGATACATCTGGAGGTACTGCTGTCTCAATCACTTTGAAACTGACCTACAATTAAAAGGATTTTCCAGAACCAAGGGCTAGGGGGAGGGCTTTTTCAATAAAAGTCTTATAATTGCCTCTTTTAAACATGCAAGGACATACTGTATCATATGCTCAAGGAGGCACTGATCACCTCCTTTCACCATGGGTCTAGTGCTAGCAGGGCTGATTTAATCAGCCACAAAGGACAAAGGTTAAGCAAGCAAGTAGTGACCTTCATTTCTCCATAGAACCTGTACACCTCTTCAATGTCCATAAGCTATTTTCCTTTCATAAGGCTCTGAAGACCTGGCTGTTTTCCCAGGCATTCAGGCCAGGAAGCTAGACTAGCCCTGTGTGATAGAATGTATCTAGGAAGGGGGAGGTGATATGATGGAATGCAATAGAGCACCAGATTCTCAGGAAGGAGGGAGCACAATCCATGAAGTGGGGGGCAGGGGAGAAGAAGAGGCAGCACAATCCAGAGCAGGAACACGGGAAGAGGAGGAGATTTAGGATAGCCACTTCTTAGAATCTCCCTGGGTATATCCACTAGGTTAGAGTAGTACAGATTTAGTCAGGCAAGATTCTGTCTATATGTGTAAGCAATAAAAGAACTGAACTTGGCTGGACTGTTTCCCTGTTGTTCTTGGACGGGGCCTCACATCCTGTTGTTGATGTGCTTTTCATAATTGGAAGGTATCATTATGGGGGGGGGGGGTGAATAGGTTGTTGTTTTTAATTGTTGGGCTTTAAACTTTGTACAGCACCCACTTTTTGCACTTTAATATTTTGTCTGGATCTATCATGTCTTCAAATTCATGGCTATAGTCACCAGGCCATCTGACCCACTCTGATTTATTTTCAATTTCTTTTTCAGTTTACCTGCATTAATACTACAGAGTATAAATAAATATGTTTATGTCAGAGGAGTGACATAATCATATTTTTTTCATATTAAGCCATGAGAAGTTTTTGTACTCTCAATGTTGTACCTTCAACAAAAGATTCCTTAAATCTTCCTTAATTTCAGCCATCAAAATGGCATCATCAGCATATCTGAGGTTGTCGATGCTCCTCCCAGCAATTCAAATTCTAATTTACATTTATTCTAATCCAGTATTTCTCATGATACCTTCTGCATAAAATTTAAATTCATGAGGAGATATTATACAATCTTGGTGCACTCTTTCCCAACTTTGAGCTATTAAATTGCTCCATATTTTAAGTGTTGTTCCTGGTCATCACATAAATTCTTCATTAGACAGATGAGGCGACCTATGTTTTTCAGGACTATCCCCAATTTGTTGTAGTCTACACAGTCAAAAGCCTTAATCTAATCAATTAAGCAAAAATAGCCTCTCTTGCTTTTCCATTATCTACCAGTAGTGACCAGTGTGATCTCAGATGCCCTTGCATCTTGTGAATCCAGTTTCTACATCTGGCAGGTTTTGTTCAATGTATTGTTGAAGTCTGTATTGCAAAATTGTGGACATTATTTTCCTAACAGGTGAGATGAATGCAATTGTTCAGTAGTTTGAGCATTCTTTGAACTACCCTTTTTGGGAACTGGAATATGAATTGATCTTTTCCAGTCCCTTGGCCATTGTTGTGTTTTCCATATCTACTTACAAAAACATGTATCATTTTAACTGAATTATTTTGTTAAATAGTTCTGCTGGAATTTGTTGTTAGCAATATTTTCTAGGAGCCATTTAACTTCAGTTTCCAAAATGTTTGGGTCTAGGTCAGTGATCAATACTTACTTTATATCAATCATTCTGGGATGAATTTTTTGTACAGTTTGTCCAAAGATTTCTGCCATTCCATCTTCATATATTCGCCTCTAGCTGATGTTTGCCTTCTTTGCATAAAGGTTCCCCTTGAATATATAGAAGATCTCTTGTCTTTTCTATTTAATTGTTACTCTGTTTCTTTGCACTGCTTAATTAGAGATTAGTCCTTGTTTCTTCTCTGGAACTCAGTGTTTAGTTGGGCAGATTTTCCTCTTTCTCTGTTGCTTTTTGCTTTCTGCCTTTTTTCAGCTATTTTCAACATATCAGAGATTTCCATTTCACCTTCTTTTGCTTTTTGCATTTCAATATATTTTTTTTTCTCATCTTTAACGATGTCACAAATTTCAGTTCAGAATTCTTCAGGCAGTTACTTATCACATCTATTCCATTAAATCTTTTCTATCATCACCACATAATCATATGGATATTGCTGAAATTGTAACTTGTTGGCTGATATGTTTATTGCTTTCTTTAAGTTGTAATTTTGCAAGAAGGAGTTAGTGATTTGAGCTGCAGTAAGCATCAGGACTTGTTCTTGTCTTCTCCTTCTTTGCTTGCAGAATATATAGTCAATTTGATTTTGATGTCCACCTGTAGAGTTATATTTTAGGTTGTTGGAAGGAGGTATTTGTTATAAACATTGAATTTTCATGGTGGAACTCTTGTCTGTCTCCTGCTTTGTTTCACAAGGCCAAATTTTCCCTTTACTCTAAAGGTTATATTATTTCCAATTTTCACATTCAACTGTCTATAATTAGTACTTTGGGAGGGGGTATTTTGTCAAACAAGGCATTTCAAGTCACTATAGATAGTCCAACTTCCTCTGCATCTGTGGTTGGAGCAT
Source organism: Python bivittatus (assembly GCF_059951505.1). Lineage (NCBI taxonomy): Eukaryota > Metazoa > Chordata > Lepidosauria > Squamata > Pythonidae > Python > Python bivittatus. Next base: position 30,693,095 of record NW_028277035.1, read on the forward strand.
AGATTTGGATTATCTTATTGATTGGCTTACCTGGAATTCAAATTGAGTTCATTTATTTGGGGGGTGGTGATCAAACATTGAATTTGACACCCTTTAATAATGGTGACTGTTCCATTTCTTCTATGATTTTCTTGTCTGCAGAAGATCTGATGTTCCAGTGATGTGAAGTGACTTATTACAATCTATTCCAGGTTGCTGATTCCTAGAAACTTTCCAGCTCTGACAACATCCAGTTTGCCTTGGTTCCTGTTCTGACATTCCACAAACCAATGGTATATCTATATCTAGCTAGCTATCTTTGCAGCATTAGAAGTTTCCTTTTGCCTCTCATCACAGCAGCAGCTGGATTTATGCTTGATTTCAGTCCATCCATACAAATGCACTTGTACTTGTACTTGCCCTCTGCTGTTCCCCAGTAGCACGCTGGATGCCTTCCAAACTTGGAGGGTTCTTTTCTAGTATCATGCTGACATTGTTCTGGTTGTGAATGACCATTTGGTTTTCTTGGCAGAATACTGGGGTGGGTTGCCAGTTCCTTCTCCTGTTCATTGAATTTTGTCTGACTCCTTTTCTATGATTTGCCAATCACAGGTGACCCTTCGGGGAGTGTATATTGCCAATAGTTAAGCTCATAGCATAATTGGAATACTTAAGCTTCTTGATCACGGCACTACTACAAAGTAATAAACCATGAAGGGATAACATGTTTTAGCAGTGCTTAATTTATGAAGAAGAATTCACATGCTTCCTTCCCCTCCACCATTTTACACAAAGTATATTCTGTAGCTCTCTAAGAATAGTTGGAATGGCACATTATAGAAGATAAGGAGATGAGATGCTTTCTTATCACCACCTAATTCAAGCACTATATTTTTACCCCAAAGTATGAATGAACGATGTAAAATGAGTAAAGAAAATAAAGAGTAAAGAAACACAGGAGGACAAAAATGCAGTTGTGCCCTTTTCACATACAGCAAAGAGGTGCCCATAAGATAGTAGCAGATAAGGGAGAGAGAGAAAAAAGTAATGATGCATGAAAGAAAACAACAAAAATAGACAATGGATAAAAAAGCAGCACGAAGCCACCCTCTGAGGCTACCATTTTCAGACCCATGAATTTTCCATGGCTGTTAGGTGTTCAGTTAATAGATATTTCTATAGCAACTAACTGCACTGCCCTATAGTGAAAGGCTGTCTTTTGTCTGCATTATAGTAACTCTGTTCCAATTCTACTTTCAACAGAATCTTTACAATAGGGGCAGAGATTCTTTTAAAAGGAAGCTGGCCCAACCACAATCCGAAGTCTCAGTTCTTTCTTCGTTTCTTTATGGTTAACTTAACTAGTGAAAAGAGGATAAGCAATGATAAGCCTTGGTAATGCAAAATTCTAAGGCCAGGAAAAGAGGAAAAATCATCTGAAAAGGCAATGAAAAACGTCACAGAAAGAAATACTGCATTGTAGACATGGACATGCTTTAAAAAAAAAGTCCCATACATGCATCTCTCTCTGCCTTGCATGTCCCAGCATCCTGTCTCCCTTCTCACTGGGTCTGTCACCCAACTCATTGGACTCAAATCACTGAATGTTTCAGGGACAGAGAGTCATGTGTAAATATAGGGGATACACAGAGCATCTGCATATACTGAGGGAGCACAGCGATCTGAGGGGGATATCTGTGTTATTTTCATCACTGTTCCAGAACCAATTAAAAATGGTGGTCAAATAACTATTGCCACTAGTTTCACAGACTGTTTAATCCATAACAATAAGAAAATCAACTGAAGGCAATGGTATTGTACTGAAATTTTATTCTCATACAGACATTTCCATATGTCCTTCCAGATTTGCAATAGCACCAAACTAGCTAGTGCTTTCTGATGATCTCAGTAGTTTAACCAAATCAGGAGGATCTGTGAGAAGCACATAGGAGGGAAGAACTTTTTAGTTCAGTTACAAGCTCTACAACAAATCAGCTCTATTATGTCTCCAGGCTTTCTTCACCCCCCACCCCCTTGATCTCATTGCCATTAAGTAACCTCTTGCTAGCTTTAAAACTACCAACAGCTGCCATGTCCCTGTTTAAAATCTCACTGCTTTTTATTGATTTCACTTTGGGAAGAAAAAAAAAACGTTATAGTTAAATTGCCATTGATGCTAATATGATGGCCAAGGTGAGTCATTTTCAGATTATCTTAATGACATTAAGAGGGAAATCCCAACCTCTCTATTAGTTTTACACTTTCTGGATTTAAAAGAACCTCAAGCTCAAAACAGTGTAAATTTTTATGTAAAGAATTTACATCTCTGCTACTGGTAGGTCTTTGAACAGGCTCTGAACAAAGATATCTGGAATAAAAAAATGCACACTTTAGGTTAAGATGATCAAAACTGAGATAGCCCCTTCCTGGCATGTGTACAGCTGTATGTATGAATAGACTAGCACATGGCCTTGCTGAACCTTCCTTGGTAGAAGCTGTTTATTTAGGATTTCTTGTCCCCTGATTATTATTGTAACCATTCCTAATTTGAATCCTTCATAAAAGATGATGCACAGACATCATACATATACATATACATACACATACAGCCCTTGAGTTATGCTCAGTGGCACGATCTAAATGAGGCACAAGTTCCAGCAGTAATTCCAACATGTGGACCACCATGAGACACCATTGGATTTACTCTCCAGAAAACATCAGTAGGCTCTTCCTTCATTCTTGAGGGTGGACAGTGCCCAGTTTTTCCAAAATGCAACTGCTCCATGAAGCTTAAAGGCAGGACAAGAAAACAGTGGACAACCTGCATATCTGGTTCCCATATGAATACCAGCAGGAACCCCATGCCTAAATAGGAAGAGAAGATACTTTCCTGTTATATCTCTGGGGGATCTAAGATATTAAGGGCTCAAAAGGGTATTGTAGTCAACTGGGAACTAGAAATGTTACTATCCCTTTCTGGAGTTGGGCTCTCTTGGGCAAGTCTTTCCCAATTCACAGCAGACACTGACCTGTTAATTATTATTTTTTTTAACAATTGAGCTGCATGAACTGGACTGAACTGGATCAGCTAAATGACACCCCTGGGTGGACTTTAAACAAGCAGAATATAGTGGAATGATTACTTGCTATGATTTTGATTTGGTTTGTTTACTAAGGGAAGAAGTGTGCATTTGTCTGTTATTTTCAGCCCATTTCTTTAGCCTATCATGATTATTATGCTTTACATTTCTGTCTTCTAGAAATAAATAACTGTATGCCATCTCCAAATTTGATAAGTGTACCCTCCATCACTTTCTCCAAATTTTGGAAGAAGCCATTCATCCAAGTAGAAGAACCATGCAGCAATCTGGAGGAAAAAGGTGATTGGCAACATGTGCAGGTGGACACATAACACCTGTCAGCAGTTCCTTAAAAGATGTGTTTGAGACAAGTGCTGAGTTATTCCCTTCCAAAACAAGAATCCAATGCCCAGATATAGGAAGAGGGATACCTAGATTGGTAATGGTACTTGTGAAGAGTACCATTACCTCTATCTTAGAATAGAGGATGGATGAAGTTTTAGGCTGCATCAACAGAAATATAATTTCCAAACCAGAGTAAGTTATTGTTCCAGTCTATTATGCTTTGGTCGCACCCAACTTGGACTTAAGCTCCTTTTCCCAACAGCTTGCCCTGCATGAAATTCTGCTTAGCACTGCTCTGATTTTATTACGATCTGTCTTTTTCAAGTCCAATATATACATTTGATTATACATAGCTTTTTTTTTCTTTTTGGTGCCTTTGAGTCAATTTTGACTCCTGGCAACTGCCTGGACAAGTCCCTGCAGCTTTCTGGGCAAGATTTTTGGGAAGTGGTTTGCTAATTGCCTCTTTCCTAGGGCTGAAAGAGAAGGACTGGCCCAAAGTCACCCAGCTGGGTCCGTGCGTAAGGCAGAACTAGAGCTTGCAGTCTCCCAGTTTCTAGCCTGGTGCCTTAACCACTACACCAAACTGGCTCTCCCATAGCTTTAGTTTCCTTTAAAATTAGGACTCCATCACAGCATGGTCACTTTCTCTCAACATTTCTGCTACCTCCACTTATTCAATTAAGTTTGCACCTCTGTTGATACCTTTACCTTTTCCTTCCCTATGAAGGAGAAAGTTTTCAACAAGTGGGAAGAAAATTTCTTTTGGAAGAAAACGTCTTAGTAGAGCTTCTCTCCAACAGAAGTTGGGATATATAAAGTCTCCCATCATTACTACTTCATGTATCTTTGAAAGATCTGCATTTGAAAAACATCACTCACATGTTAGCTTTGATTGGACAGGTGACAGTAGTTTCCAACATTATTGCACTAACTCACCTTTAGTTACACACAGCTGAGTGAAGGTGTTGACTCAGTTTTGACTAACAAAGCAAATTAGGGAATGTTAGAAAAAGAACTGAAAATGGTACTACACAGAACTACACAATTGTGTGGCAGTGGAAAGAAACTGATATGTCTTGGAATAACTCGTTATTGGGTTGGATAAATAATAAATAAATAGGAATGTGATCCACTTTGAAATGTGGCCCACAACATTCAGTAACTCACACTCACTCTCATACACAGATAGCACTTCATCCCTTCAATAAGGCCAACTCTGAAGTTGTTCAAATCTTCAGTTTGTGTAAATTTCGGGTGGGAATCCAGCATATGTAACATAGAAAGAAGACACTACAAATATAAGAATGAGTATTGGGGGGGGGGTAAACTAAAACCAGTTTGTCCAACTCTAATTGATGCAGCTATATTTGGAATATTATGTACAATTTAGGATGCCTCAAAAAGGATATTATAAAACGTGAAAAACAGTACAATCTTATAAAGAGCATGTAGAATACAAACTGTTTTTCTGCTTGGAAATACATTTTATTATGGATAACTTCACCCAGAATAGCCAATTACATCTTCCCAGAGCATAGCTGAATTGACTTCTTTGATCAGAGAAGACAATATCTACATTTATTGCAGACCCCTTATAGACTTTTTGCATCAAAGAGAAAAAAATGAACTTATCATTTAGGGTTTTGATGATTAGACAGGGTAGATTATAGAAAGAAGAGAGTTATGTTGTAACCATAGACTAAGAGGTAAATTTAGAATTGTACTTATAAAACTGCTGTAAAGATCGGAAGCTACTTCTTTGTATCTTTTTTCTTTCTTTTCTATTTTTCTTTGACTTTTTTTTTCCTTTCATGCATTTTTACCTTTCTCTTTGATTTCTTCTTTTCTTTTTCTTACTTTATATTAGTTTGTATTAGTTTTTAATCTTCCTTTTAAAAAATCTTTAATCAAAATATATATGTAAAATGAAAGTAATCAAAAACAGAACAGCTAAAATAAGGCACAGACTCACTTGATAACAGAAGTACAATTTTCATTGGTTTAAGGGCTGCACTCTGTTTTAAGGAACATAGCAGATTCTGCATTCAGAAAACACACAGAGCAATTTTATTGTTTTATTTTTTATGATGCATGTATTTATTTCATGCTGTGTTAATTCACTATTTTATATTTTATATTTATGACTAAATATAATACACATCTATAAAAATACAAGTGCCCTGCCTTCCTTTGCTCCATTCTCATCAGTTTTAATTTCTTTATAGCAAAATTAAAAGTGAAGATCGTCATACTTATTTAGCCATAGATGGCAGGCTAGGAAAGTCTCAAGTGGGGTCTGATTCCAAAAAGAAATGTGATTTAAATCTAAATAAAATTTATAGGGAGGGAGGTAGATAAACAGACACAAAACAATATAAAGAAAGAGTTAAAAAAGAGAAAAGAAAAAAAGTGTTAAAGCGATAAAGAGCAAAAAAGAAAAAGACAACAGAAAAGAAGTTAAGTTAGTTAAGGAAGCAACTCCCAATCTTCTTCACAGCAGTTATAGACATATTTAAAACCATTTCTCCCTTTCAAAAGTATATAACATAGTTCTCTTCTCCCCATATTCTGCTTTTTTTAATCAGTAAGTCCAGAAATCATCAGTTCATTTTTATCCATCTTCAGCAAAAAGTCCATAAAAGGTTTCCAGTCTTTTATAAAAGTAGTGGTTGTTCCCTCCTTATAAATTTAACTAAAATTAAGTTAACATGAATACTTTTAATCCATTTTCCCTATCACGTTACACATTATAAATTGGCAGCAGCATTTAAAGGAACTCAGCAAGTTGCACCCAAGCTTCTCAAGGCCTCTGTTGCGCATTCTCCTCCTAAGATTTTTTTTTCCTGAAAATGAATGCCATACGTAAATGGAAAGCACTTTTCTTTTTAAGTGCATTCAATACAGGTGAGTGCCTGACAATTAAGTTGGAACATAAGAGCCAATGTTATCCCAGGAGTGGGAGGCTGGGTAGAATTTTAACAAGGAGAGGCAGTACCTTTAAGTCGAGTTATATATCAGTCTTGGAATACACAGATTCAGTAGCACAAACAATACGCACCTCTAGATTCAAAGTCGTACGATGAAGAATTATAGAGCAGAATAATGGCCTGAAGTAAAACCAGTAGGCAGCCTGCTCATGGGTAATTCAAATGGGATTCATGTTCATCTTGCTTGTCCTACTTTCTAATAGTTACGTTAATCCTCAAATCTCATTAGCCCAGGTGGCCGGGAACAATGGGAATCATAGCCCAACACATCAAAAGAGCAGCAGGTTGGAGAATACTAGAAAACTGCATGTAAATTTTCGATAATGCTCTTTTGTTGCACCAGAAAACCAATAATTATGCAGAGCTTTGCAAAATCCTGCCTTTATTCTAGATTATTTAACTCTGCATTAAATACCAGCTTTAAGTTTTCTCCATTTCTAACACAAAAGGGGATTAATACATCATACTGTTGGTGGTGTTCTGAAACACAAGCCAGTACAATTTTTAACTCGTGTGTCTACACACATTTCCTATGTTCTTCTATGCCATGTTTAAAATCTTAAAACAAATCACATCACTCAGCAGTATGTGGACCAAGCTGCAATCTGAGCTTCAAGTTCTTTTTGATGGTTTGTTTGCTCAATGGAATATTCATTACCATGGTGCATGACTCAGACTCTCATTGCAGATTACTTTAGAGCTTGCTGACCAACCATAGCTATCATAAACTAAAAGCTGTACTCCATTCTTCGAAGAACTTTAGGAAAATCTACCTTTTTGCCACACTGACTACACTGAATCCTACTGAATTAATTGATGAAAAGGACATCTCAGCAGTAATGACTACCTGCATATCTTTCAAACAGTCTTTATGGCTTCATCGATGCATAATAGGAAGGGATTCTCTGCACTCCACATTTCACACTGTTGAGCACTCTGTTTTGTTGTTGATGCTGCTGCTGCTGCTTTTTCTTACCCAGAAAATCCACAGAATTGTTCCTCTGGAGGGCTTTGGAGTCATCCAGGTCATGAATTCCAAATATTCTCCTGCTCAACCAAATAAGCTTTCCCAAACAGAATTACACAACTGCAAGTCCCAAATATACAGTATTCACACATTTTTTGTGTAAAGGCTAACTGGCCACAGCATGCCTGAAATACTAATGGCACTAATGCCCCCCAAAATGCCTTTTCCATCTTTTAAAAGCCGAATGCAGCCACCCTTTTTCCCCCTTAAGTACACTAGGCACTTAATGTGTTCTTCTGAAAAGCAAGCAGTTGCCATGAGGAATTACTGGCATTGTCACCTTCGTTACTTTCATAGGATAGCAAAAATGGATATTAGGAAGATCAAACCAGTCCCCTAAAATCTTCATTTATGTTATCTACAAAACAGTTGTCAGAGCTTTGTAGTCAAGATTTTTTTTCCTATGCCCCATTTTAGGTTACCCTCTCCTTGTGTCAGTTCTGCTATATATTGATGCCTACTCAGAAGTAAAACACATAGACTGAACTGGGCCTCTACCAGTTTAGTATCTATAGGGCTCCATTTTTAGTGTTTCAGTAGGACGCTTCTGATCAGTGCTAAGCCTTTGTCCTTTGTATTGCCACGAGACTGTAAAATAAGAATCAACTGGAAGACCCATCTTTGTCAAAGGGATTCCCCTACCCCATAATTGCCCAGTATTATATCTGTACCTTTATCCCCTACAAGATTTGTGAAATAACTCAAAGAGAGGGATTGTAAGGAGATATTCTTTCATTGGTGCACCAGTGTTTTGGTCATCCAAATCTTCTGATTTCTCATCTACAAGTAAAGCAGAGTTTGACCAGGACGTTTGCCTATTTTAAGTTACCAGGATACTACAATAAGAGGATCTTTACTTCATGGGAATCTTCAGTGCTCACAGAATAGTCACAGCCAATCAGAACCTGCCCTTTCAGATCACAGATGAGCGCAAAAATGTCTCTGTCAGCAAAGTGTGCCTTGTTCCACCTCTCAACTTCAAACTAACCTTCTCTTCCTCATCTATAAAAAGAAAAAAGAAAAAAGAAACAAGTGCTTTGCAGGCATTGATAATAGCAAGCCACCAATTGGTCCCAATATCCAGTTACCATATCAGGAAAATCAGAAGGGTGGGCAGAGCAGCGTCTGCAGGACAAGCCTTACTGATCAAACATATTGGCACTGGTTATTACAGTCTGGAAGCAAGGCAGACACTATTGAAATCCCCTACTTGGAAATTGAAAATCCTTGGTCTATCTAGTGCAGCACTGTCTACAGCAAGACTGCCCATGTTTTTTCAGGTCAAGGCCCATGTTTGGCATTTAAATGAAGCACCTGAGGCAGCATTTCAAATTAGTTGGAGAGCCCAAGACCAAACAAAACAAAAAAAACCCCACCCTCTATTTATTTATTTATTCATAAATCAAATTTATACACCGCCCATCTCAATTTAATTACAATTAAACTCAATTAATTACAATTAAATTAATTAAATGCAATAAAAAATTACAATTCTGGCACATTTTGAAGAGTCTTGGGAGAGCTGCATATAGGCTTCAAAGCTGAGGTGGTGTACCTCTGGTTTGACTGGATGCAGCTCACTTGGGTTTCAAATCAGAATCTTACCCAGCTCTTGGTGGAAAAGCCAGGGGTTGAAATTTGTACCTTTGTACCATCTGCCTATAAAGCATACATTGTAGGAGTAGGTTCACATCTCTGAAGACAACACAGCTATATCTGTGGAACAATCCTGATCCGGGCTCCTTTTCCTCTTCCACAGGACAGACAGACTTGGTAATCCCCAAGAGAAGAATTGAGATATGAATTGTCATTAGTTAGAAGAAAGGAATTTGGGGTAAGAGACATAGCCTCATTCTCTTTCCTTTTTAGATAAGAAAAAAGTCAGAGTAGAAACCAGTCCTATGTTGACACCAAGCCCTATACTGACATCTAGTGGCCACCCATCAGAGGTTTGCCTTTCTATAAAAAAAAATACCTTGAAGTGGTGATGATGGCCCTGCCCACTCCATGTGTACCTGAATGTTTTTTCCTATGAGCGCTTGCCATCAATTTAATAGGGAAAAATTAATAATGCTCCCTTCTGAGAATGTTGGTTTTTGAATCCAAACAATTTAAAGAATCTTAAATGGCACCTCTGTCAAGAAATAAAGAAACCCAAATATACCCTAAATAAACAGCATCAGGTAAAGACCTAGCTTTAGTATAGACTAAATCCATACAGCAGGAAGATCTCTTGCTGCATGCTTGAAACAGATTCAGTATAGCATCGTAACACCTTAAGGAAGTTCACACATTCAGAAAGCATTTGATATCAGGGAAAATGGACATGCTAGTCTTGAGGCCAGCAACTTTAATACTTGAATTATTGCCTTCCGGCAGAACGGTGAATGTGCATTCATCTTTAAGGGGCATGTTACAAAGAATGTGTCTGTTAACAACTACATTTTTAAGATAGAAGCCATATAATATGGCAAAAAAAAAAAAAAAAACCTGAAAAATTCCATAGAAGTACAAGTATCTGAACTAAAAGACTTTTCATAAAGGAATTCAACTTTTTCTTGATTCCTGTTTTTGCACCAATCACTGTCAGAAATGTTGGCATTGCATGAGTTAGCCCAACACAATGCGCCAGCTGCAAATGCTGCTGTAGCAATACTCACAGTCGGATGCATCATGCAAAGCTTGGAAGAGGATGGAATGGGATACAGCTAACACATCTACAATCATATGCTGCAAATGACCTGCTGAAAAGCCTACAGGAACAGAAGCTGACATAACTTCTAACTTTCACATAGGATTAATTGAAACATAAACACAGTAACTTCTTCCTAATCATTTTAGAAATGCATATAGCATAATATTTGCCATGATGGGTAGATTATGATTTATTGCATTGAACAAAGTATGTTATGGCTTAATGTTTTGGCTTGGCATATTCCAGACCTCCAGCCCTTCTGATTTATTAGAGTTACCAGATCCAATATGCAATTCAGAAAACTCTAACCCTTAACTGCCATCTAGTGATTTTTGGTGTCTAGATCTGGTAGACCTAGATTAATTAACCATGTTTTATAGTTTAGTAAGTTACATGAACCAAACCAATTGTAGTTTATTAAGTAAACCACTGGTAAGTATTTCATGCCTTAATGTGTGGATCCACCTGATTATTATCTTAGCTGGTCCATTATCAGCAGATCAACTGCTAAAGCAGAAAATCTAGAATTACTAGATGAAGCATCACTATGCCTTGACCCTCTAAAACTCAGAATTATGTAATGCTTTTTTTGGCTAGGAGGACCTTAGCTCTCTAATCATATAACATCTAATTACAGTGGTACCTCGGGTCACGAACTTAATTCGTTCCACGACTCTGGTCGGGACCCAAATTGGTTGCGACCTGAATCAAATTTTCCCATAAGGTTCAATGTAAATACGGTTAATCCATTCTGACCCCTACGAATTTGGTCGCCAACCGATTTTGGTCGCCAACCGAATCAAATTTTCCCATAAGGTTCAATGTAAATACGGTTAATCCGTTCTGAACCATATGTATTTTTTTTAAAACCACAAAAATATGAAACAAAGTACAGTACAGTACAGTACAGTACGAAGAGAGAGAACGCTAACCTTGCTTGAGGTGACTTCTGGTGTGGAGGACAGGAAGGTGGGTGGGAGGCGGTTATTGTTTGGAGGGAGAGTCCCCCTCCCTACAGGAAGCCATGACCATGTGACACAGCAGGGAAAATGGCCACAGATCCTGTTCGTCAACCGATGCGGAGTTCGCGAACAGAAGCAAAATTTTGCGAACAGTGCTGTTCGTGAACTGAACTGTTCATGAACAGAAGTGTTCGTGACCCGAGGTACCACTGTACATAACTGCCCTTGTTTACAGACAGCTCTAGGAAAAAAATTAAGTTATTGCAAAGTATCGAGAGTCCTTTTTAACAGCACAATATATTTCATTTTTTTTAATTGTCATGGATTTTAGTGCTTTTGTATATTGCACTGCCTATTTAAATATTTTCTATTTGGTCTACATGATAACTGAGGTGAAAATCTTAAAATAGTGTACTTCCTAAAAATAGAAAGGAACAAGAAGCAGGCTAACAGCTCCCTCTTTTAACAGGCTGCCATGGTAGCTCCAGACAGAAATCTGAAGTTCCTGGCTACTCTCTATTATAGAGGAGAAGGAAATTTATATTTCCATGCATCAACTATAGAATACAATTATGTAGCACTTTGTGCTGCTACTGATTAGTAGTAATTCTCACTGTATAGGAGATTGAAAATATTAAAATAATTAAACAATCATTTTGATTCTACAATTTAGTGTGTTTGTATTCCTTCACAGCTCTTCCCAATATGATTTTATACGGACCAGGATAATTAATAATAATAATAAATTCCAGCACCAACCAAGGCAGCCTGGTGCATTTTTACCCCATCATTGCTGATTACAGTGGAATAAGCTCTTTAGGCTCCAGCAGGTATTTTTTAATCCTTGTACAGACCAAGGTTGGCAGTATACATGGCCTAAGTTTGGTTGCTTTGGTCTGACTGCTGATCAATATAAATGTGCAGAAACTGCATATTGCTTCATAAATTCTACGGATCTCTTCTTAATGAAGCAACCACTTGTCAAACACAGAATTGTTAAGCAGTGGTTCAATAAAGCCATTCAAATTAATTGATCAGAACAAATTATTTAACCACAGTCATTTTAGCAAAGTTTCCCTAAATCTGTATTTGTTACAGGACCCAATGATTATCCATATACAGTATTTATTGAAAAAGAAGATAAGTAAGTAAGTAAGTAAGTAATATATACATGTGTATGTGTCTATGTGTGTATATAAATACATTTGTTTGCCTGCAATGGAAGATACAATCCACAAAAAGACAGAGCAAGGATAAAAAAATTAATTAAATTAATTAACTTCTGATTAAAAGTACTTGATTGCAACTTTAGGTACCCTATTTTTAAAATTAATTCCCATATGCATACAGTAACCAGTTTCTTTCCTATATATGAACTATTCCTTTGCAAAGCATACAGGTACCCAGATTTGCACATTCCCCTCCCTCCTTTCAGCAGAAACTACAAAAAGAAGAAAACAGGGTAGAGATGGGGTCTGATGAATGGATAGCTGCAGGAGAAGTGAAAGAAAATGAATGAAAATGATGAATGGAAATGTGGGGGGAGGTAACAACATATATGGAAGGGAACAGAAGAGAAGCCATGTTGAGGCATCACAGAAAGGGTTAAAATTCACCGGGAAGCAGCCCTCCAGCAAGGCCTAAAGTCATTCTAGAGTAGTGACAATCAGAGTCAGTAGCATGTTTCATCTCCCACCCGTTTGTCTTCAAGGGAGTCTTCTATTCTTATTGCAACCAATACAAGACCACCCACTATCACTGGATAATTACCTGGAGGGGGAAAAAACAGCATTTTATCAGATAAATAAGGTGTTGCTCCAGAATATCTTGAGTGTTATTGCACAAGAGTCATCTTACTATAATCTCATTTCATACAACATCCAATCTTCCATTGATTTTAGATCTGTCATATGAGATAATAGAGAGAGAATTTGACAGAAGATTGATTGAAGTAATGTTATTTCACTAGTGAATACAAATATGGACAGATAAAACTGGCTTGGAGAACAGCTGGCCTTTTATAAAAATACAGCTGACAAACCAAAAATAGAAAGGGAAAGAGGATCAGCCTAATTCTCTAAATAGTAGTGAATCACCTCACAAAATTCAAAACTGCTACTTTTAAGATGGTTCTGCAGCCTCCACAACATCTGTTCTACCATTCTCTAATTCAGGTGACCTTCTTTCCACGCTGAGATAAGCAAAAGGAGACAACCCTATTATTAGGCAGCAAGAGGAATTTACCACAGAAGCTGAAGCACAGTAGTGGCAGATTCTTGAGGTCCTCACATTTCCCCTATGTATGCTAATCTGTCTACAGCCCTTTATACTAGCTTTCTTCTTTGAGTTTGGTGGAGGATAGCAGCCCAGTCAACTTCTGTACACAGGACAGGAAAGGCACTGACAGCAGAATGTCTTGGGCTGGCCTAGCAGAAATCTTACAAGAGACCAGCTATAAATCAATGAGGATTACATTTTAAAGAGAGGCAATAACTTAAAAAAGGACATTTAGTATGAAAGTCATGGCAAAAATTTTCACTGTGAGTCAGCTCAAACTATGAAAAACAGGTAAAGGTCAGTTATGGGCCACCCCTTTGTTTATTGATTAGTGATATGGATTGGTCTGATATCATTGTCTCTACCAGGATAGGGAGCCTGGTACCCTCCAAATGTTTTAGACTATTAGTAGACTCAATACTGTAAAGTCTATTTTAGGTAAAATTCACAAATATCTGATGACAGTAGGTTGCTGACATCTACCATGCAGAATCATATTATATCAACCAGAATCCATATCATTGTTCAACAAGTTCACCTGTAAATGACATACTAATTTTAAACCACTATTCACTTTCAGGTTAATAACGGGTATTAGAAAAGTAATACCGCAAGAAATATAATGCAGCAATCAAGCAAGAGTTGAAACCAAAAATATTACATGGATTGTAAGTCAAATAAGAAAGTTCTGATTTGCTGTTGGATTGAATTATGTCCATCACCCTTCCAGCAAATACAATTTTTCACCTTGGCATAATGTTTGCTTTTATTTCAAAGGAAGGAGAAAACTGACTTTCTTCCTATTTTGCTAAAATGTAAACATTGCGTCACATAGTAAGATTGAGTTCTAGTGGTAATACACTGCTTCCAGCTAGCTAGTTATTTTAGCTATCTTAACCAGGTGGCCTAGCAAACTATCACTCCATCTTGCCTTTTACCCTGTCTTCCAGCCAAACCTAGGTGCTTCAGCAACTCTGTAATGGCAATCCCACAGCGAGGCTGGTGATCTTTCAACATGTCTTAGTAGCATTTTAGCTAACTGCAGCTGAAAGATGGAAATCATGCAAAACGGGGATGCAGTTGGGGAAAGTGATCGATGCCAATGAGAAGAGACTTTCAAAACTTTTTAACTTGCTTTCCAGAATTGCTCTACATTACCTAGACAAACAACCTAGAACAAAAGGATGTGCTTTACATTATCACACAGACTTGTCTGAAGACCTTTCAGTGTTTGTTTGGAAACTTAATTCCTTTTTTCAGATTTTAAAAGTTTTAATATGTAGTCACACTGCCCCCTGCTGTATAGTCAGCAGATATCTTTTGATACAAGGAAAGAAGTGGGTGTTTTCTTTCTCACACACACACACACACACACACACACTATTGAGTTTTACCTAAGGACAAAAAGTCCATGCTAGGCAAGACTGAATACTATTCACTGACTCACTCACTGGCATTGTTAGTGTAGCCATGGTTTGCTGACTGAACTAAATTGGCTTATCACACTTCATGCTATGCCATAAACCTTGGTTTACAAACCATCGTTGTGGAAAATTTGCACTTTTATAAGGAAGCAAACCAAGTGAAGGTTTCTTTATTGAACATGTGAAGGCTATAATGATCACGGAGCTCCCAGCCAAGAGTGCCACAAGCCCTAAACAATATACATACTACATTATGTAGGCATGAAAGGATACTTAAGATATCATGAGTAACTGATCTGATATCATCAAGGGGGCATCTTCTCACATGGCAGGGCAGCAAACCTTTGCCAACAGATGGTGCACCATGAAGTCATCACAAATTGCCCCCAATTTACATATCAGCTCACAATTACTATAAACCAAGTACACTGACCCCTCTTCATCTTTACTAAAAGGATGACCTTCTTAACCTTTCTCCCAGGAAACACTGCATTATCTGTTTCCTGGAGTAGCAGCCCAGGGCCATTGATTCTTCAGAAAAACAACACTTTTATAAATCAAAAGGGAATACAACAAAACATGCTGACTTAAAAAAGGTCTATATGGTCTAAGGAAACAACACACAGAAAGGCAAAAGTCTCCTAAAACTATAGGAAAGGAAAATATTTTATTTTTTGATGTAGGCTAAGTTCATTTAATATTTAATTATCCCTCACCATAATGCCAGGTTTATATACCATAGTAAACCACAATAAAATAAAATAAAAAACACCATTTGGTCAGTCCTAATGTGTGAACCTAGTGGTGCTACAATCCAATTTAACAGTTTAAACTGACAAATACCCAGCATGATTTATGTTAGTTGTGACTATATTTGCACTCCAAGCTAAAAGCATAACATTAATCACTCCAACAGATGGGGGCCCTGGATGGAAGAATTTGCATAACACAAGAGCTACAGTGAGGCAGGTCCCTTGTTGCAACAGCTTGAGGCAGATGATAACCTGTGCATCACTGTATCTTTCTCCACTGAAGTAACGGTCCAACATGGGGGGGGGAAGGAGTATAAGGAGAGGCATCAGTGGTATGGGCTAATCCTGCTTATTGTTCCAACAGTTCCAGCATAGAAAATTGTGATAACTCACACCCGCCTAGCCTAGTTTCTTTATTTCCTATCCCCTAATATATACTCCAGATTATGATTCTTAATTACATCCAAGTAATGCAATGGTGGGGGACCTTGACTAGTTCAAACTAAAATTAACCATTTGTGAATATTTAATACTTGTTTTAAAGAACAAAAGGTTCATTGGTAACCAAAATTTAAGATTCCTTTTATAAGATGTTAATGGTACAAATATTGTGGGGTTCTGGGAAAATACATGAAAGGGAAAATACTCTCATCATCATCACTCCAATCAATGGAATCTTGGTTGCTGTATTACATATCTTATTTGTGAACAAACCTGATTAGAGAATTTTCCTTTCTTGTTAAACATTCAATCTAGTTAATTTTCTCCCTTTGGGAAACATAAGAAGTCCTCAAGTCCATTATACAATATTTCTATAGGACTGTACCTGGTGGCATTCAGGACAGCATTTCATAAAATGGCCAAAGTACCCCTCCTATGCACTGCTCTAAGTGTCAAGGTTCTTGAGTATCATCTCTCGGAGGCTTGGCATAGCTACTCTGAGGCCTTTCCTGGCCTTTATGAGCATGCACAGGAACCATTTCCACCAGGATTCCCACCCATGCGAAAATTCTACCAAGACTGTGCCTTTCCGAGATGCAGTTCCCTTGATACTTCAAGCAACATAGTCAATGGGCATGTCCATACCTCTGCAACGTGCCGTCGCAAATACTTTGCACAGCCCAAATATTTGGCTTTTGTAGGTGAAGCTATATGATATCAACTGACTTTCCTAGTTACCATTTCTCCTTTTGAAACTTATAGCTAACATATTATTACTTATTATCACTAACAGTCACAGTTCTGCTTACCTCATTAATAATTAGCTTCTTTACATTTTAGAAGAACCATTTTTAAAAATCAGTTAGTCAGCATTTTACAAGTCATGCGAAGCCTAGTTTAACTATGCCATGATTATCAAAATATGAGTCTTGTACACTATTTGCTCAGATAAGAGCTTTGGTGAGCATGAGATAGAAGGGAGGTCTATATCCATTCATTATTAGTAGATATCTACTAAGAGTTACAGATTCTGGTGATATACAAAGGCAGGCATCTTTAATTATTTAGAGAATAAACAGATCTTAGAGCAATTATCTGTAGAATTTATAGATCTTGGTCTGTATTCTAAAGAGGATGTAAAAAGCTAACAGAAGACAGCAAACCACTCATAAAGTACTCTCCATTTCCTATAGGAGAGAAATCTCTAATGACTGTAATGTTTTCACAGTCAGTACCTAGGCGGCAACCCAAGTGAAGACCACTACCAGTATGTAAAAGTTAAGGACAAGGCAAGACCTGTCTGAAAATATAAGGATATTTCTTGCTGTGTTATTAACTATCAGATTCATATCTGTAACTAATTCAGTTCTCATGCCAGGTAACACGTTAATCCATGTTATCTACACAGATCCATGGTTTCTTTATCATTCAGAGAAACAATGATACAACTTTCTATGAACTTGATATTGACTTTGTGTGTCTACATGGTGATTGCTAAAGCCCTCCAGCTATTTATTTATTTATGCATACACACACACACACACTTTTCCTAAAAAGTTACCAAATCTTTTTAGGTATTCCTTCCAAACTGAAGAGGCTGCTTTCACATAAAAGCCTTCCAGATGTTATTCTGTCATTTGCCAGGTTTTATCTTCCAGAAATGGTACTATGCCTGAAAATTTATCCAATTCTATCAAAGAAACAAAAGAAGTAGCTTCATTTCTTGATTTCCAGTGATCTCTGGAGCAAATGAAGCCTCACATTTCAGAAGTAAAACTGTGACATGAACAACTGGCCTTCAGCTGAATGAAATTCTAAACTGAACCTTGCAGTTAACTTGCCCCTTCTTTTAGTCACAATATATTTTTTCCCACTGAATCTTCTGGTGCTCTAACATTAATGGCAATTGCTGTATTGTTCAGTGTTCTATGCAATCCTTGCCAAGACAGACTTTTCTACAAGGGTATACAAATCAAACTAGTTACATTATAGGATTTATTTGAAAAATCTTATGAAAAATAAGTTCATAATAAGAATACTGCAAGAAAACAGTCCTACCACATATTTCTGTGTTTCACTTTCTCACATTTAAGAATACTAAATTAAGAAGCTCAGTTGCTTAATTTACTAACAGAAATACCATGCTCACTGCAAATTTTCTCAGTTCAGAGTTTTAAAAGTTTTCATAACATTGCATCACTTGAAAATAAAGTCATTAATTATGGTTCATTATTTACATGTTTTTCAGCCCTAGGATAAAGTTATAGCTCACAAACAGGATTTTTGTAGTAAGTAAAACTGCTAACAAATATTTCACAATTTATGTAGAGCAATATAAATAGCAAAAGTACGCATTCAAAAAAGTTGCAGCCATACCAATAATCCGTCATTCACCTCAAGCAGAAAAAAATTTCAAAATTAAAGAAAATGGTGCACTATTCTCCATGGCAGCTTCAAATCCTTCTTTTCTAGTATCAGCAACTAATTATCAGGTTGTATTAATTCCTAAATTATTTAAATTGTTCAAATCAACCTCCACAATAGTAGCTTGTACTTGTACAATGGGACTTTCCATTCTTTTTCTATCCATGCCTTGCACTATGTCAAATTTTCTCCAGACTTTTGGGGAGGCATAGAGCGGGAATGAAGAGGAAAAAGGAATCAGTGCTGCCCCCCATGTTCATCTTGCACTTGTTGGCAGAATGATATAGTTGGATGCAATCTTTTTTTTTTTCCAGATTTACATGCCTTCAACATCTGTAATATCACAAAGATATGCCTTCACAAACCTTATTAACATGCTAAAAGCAAATGACTTTTTTTTTTTTTTTGGCACTAGTTTCTAGCCTGAAAAAGTTTGTCTTCATTCTGAGTGGGGCTTCCTCTTTTTCACAGAATTTTTTTTGCTAAGAAAAACTAAGGTCAGAATCATCAGACCTCATATTTCTGAATTGTGTAAGATCGATTGATCAGCATATGTGACAAAAATCATATTCTCTTAAAATGCTTCTTTAGGCAAATGTTCCAGAGAAGAAATATAAGCATGATCTTTTAAGAAATAATTTGGCTAGGATTATACTGATAGGTTGATTGTATGTAGTATTAAGCAGTTTGAATTAAGAAAGCAACAGGGTCAATTAGCCAAATAGGGAATCTCGTACATTCTTTAATATGTTGAATATTGATCAACTGGGAAAGTTCTCGCTAAGACTACTAACTGCTCCAGGCAGAGAATACATGAAAAATAAATCAACTGATGAACAATTGGCTGTATATACAAAAATGATGACCAACTTTCACCGAAATAAACATTTACTTTGCATACCCTCAAATAAGGCTAAAACCTTCAAAGCAAGAAGAGAGTACACACATCACTGCTTATGGCAATCATCCATATTATATTTTGAGAGGCAAAGAAAATTCCTAATTCTGTAAATTTGGGTCATGCTACTTTTAAAAAATATATTCATTGGTAATTTTTAATGAAGGCATAGCCTCATTCACATTTTGATCTAAACGTTGATATCCAACTGTTCTGGAGCACAGCCCATCTCTCCATCTTCTATTCTGAACCAACAAGATGATCTGAAAAGAAAAGAACAATTAGATCACTTTAAAGTTATACCAACATGTATATATTTAAAAAAGAAACAATATTCTCAGATCATTCCTTGCAAATGTTGTAGATACATTTTTCATCAAGTCTTCGTATTGATGTCTAATCTTTTTATGTTCTTAATAACCATGTTACCTATGTTAACAAGCAAAATGCCTCCCCTATCCCTGATTGATAGGGTTCACAATCTGATTACATAAAAATATATTTTGCTTGGTTACGTCCATTTATAATGATTGTTCCAAAAATTACTGACTACAACGTATGAAACATTTTTTTCTTATAAATCAGTGCCAGCTTCACATTTCTATAGAAAACCTGACATGCTACGGTTAAAGAAACAGCTAAAAGGAAGGATAAACCCTAATATCATTCAACAAGATTCTAGTTATACTGGGGCTATAATGAGGGATAAAATGCAATAAAAAAAACCAATATACCCATAAGTGAAACTGAATTAGGATATGGGAGAAAGGATTTTTATATCCATGGATGTTGTGCTTTTTTAAATATTTGTCCTGGTCTAGCTTGCATCTGTGAATCTAAAACTCAGTTAAAATATATTACCAATAGCAGGTCCTTAAGCTATAAAAATTCAGCTTTCTGACTGCAAACATCAAAGAAGCTTCAACAGAAGAATCTACTGTCTTTAAAAACTTGTAACAAATTTTCTATATTAGTGCAGATACTGCAGAAAACATGACTATTGACACTGAAGACAGATCTCCAATTTAAGTAGGTTTGTAGACAAATCCCACTCTGCCATCTTGAAGAAGTAGTTTTGTCATCAATTCATCATGTTAGATTATAAATCCACAATAAATAAAAGGGGAAAATAAACATCGATTATACTTAATCAAATTTACATTTCTCAGAAAAGCAAATTTTAAATTTATGTTATAATTTTATAACTTACGTAGCGGAACTACTCATAACACGTTGGCACATCTACTAGGAGCTTTCTGTCTAGTATTTATTTTTTTCAGCTTGCTTAGACTAGTAAGTATTTGTTATTTTTGTAAAATTATTAGAAATGCTATGTAAAAAGATTAATTTCAAGCAGATTAACATCCACTTGCAAATTCCAAGTGTTAAATTAACTCACTATTCTGCATTAGAAACCAATTTAATCTGAAGTTTTCTAAAGTTTACAACTTTGCATTTTATAATTTACAGTATTCAACTTTTCTTAGCCCTTATTTCCAGGAATAGACAAGAAAATAAAAAGGATTCCTGATAGTATCTGAATATTAGATCTCCACATTTATAAAACTTATCAATTAGCTAATTATTAACTGCCTCAAAATGTATTTCAAAACAACAATATACCAATATTAACATTATATTGCAAATTGTTAAGAAGCCCATCCTACCTTTCTTTTATTGTGATATGTTATATAAACTACAGCTACCAAAAAGGCAAAAATAACAAGGTGAAAAAAGAAATGACTATCATCTTCCAATCTTGAGACCGTAGTGTCCTTCATGTTATCAGCAAATGACTTCTTATTCTCGTAGTTTCTCATACTTGCCAACTCTTCTGCAAATTCTGATATGTCTTGGTCATCTTGATTATTTTGAGAATTAGAAGCCATATCATACATGCCATAATCTTTAGAAATATCTTTAGGTTCCTTTGATGTTGGTAGGGAACTAGTAAATGTATTTCTGTCTGTCATGTCATATTCTTTACTATCTGCATCTTCTGAAACATCAATATTTTGTTGATTAATGCTAAGAGTTTCTGACAATGACACAGGAGGTTGGACTACTTCATTTTCTGCTAGAGTTGGTGCATGTACAACAGAAGCATCAACTTTCAAAGTTGGGAGCATATCTTCATTTGTTTTATTCCTCATACTGTTCTCACTGGTTGCAGGTGTAATTGATGATAAATTCTGTTTTTCATCCTTATGAATTGACTTAAAGTTCTGAGGTATTTCTGCTTTAGGTGCAATATCTTGAAAAGGGAAAAAAACAAGAATAACTTGCAATCTTAAACAGATAATTTCACTGTATACAAGGATACACAAATTAATATGAATTGTGGATAAACAGTATCTGGGTTGACAAACATGCATCCAAAATTTATAGTAAATAAAAATATTGAAACTAAAAAAGTAGTATTAGCATATCAGAATCAAAGAATTAATAGGCTTAAATGGAAATTTTCTTAAAATAGTTATAGTACTAAAGTTGTATCAAAACAAAACATGCAGAAATCATATACAGGTAGTCCTCAACTTTTGACCATTTGTTTAATGACCGCTCAAACTTACAACAGTGCTGAAAAAATTGACTTACGACCAGTCCTTGCACTTAGGACTGTTGCAGCGTCCCGGCAATCACATGATCAAAATTCAGGCGCTTGGCAACCAGCATGTATTTATGATGGTTGCAGCATCCTGGGGTCATATGATTGCCATCTGCAACCTTCCCAGGGGGTTTCCGACAAGCAAAGTCAATGAGGGAAGTCAGATTCACTTAACAACTGCATGATTTGCTTAACGACCATGGCAAAAACAGTTGTAAAATTGGGTGTGATTCACTTAATGACCGCATTGCTTAGCGATGGAAGTTCCAGTCCCAATTATGGTTGTAAGTCAAGGAATACCTGAATTCAAAAACGCCTTTAAAAAGAGAGCTGTGCCTGTGTTTTAAACAGCAATGCATACATACATACATAACCAACAATCAACAGCACAGAAATTTGTGAAATCAAGACACAGCTATACAAGGCATTGTTCCATGATATCAAACATAGGTTGTAATTATATTAACATTGCTTCTAGATAAAGTGACCACACCCTGATCCACACATAAGAATAATTCATCGGGGGTTTGTTGCTTTTAGCTTAACTTGGTATATGACCCCACTTATTATGCCTTATGTGTCTGTCAGGCAATGAATTGGATCCAGAACTATGTTTAGAATAGAGCTACAGAAATCAGTGGGATCAGTTTCTGGCCTCATGATTTTCTTCAGTACAAAGAGAAGCTACTTGCTTCATATTTTAATTAAAACATATGCTTGCATCAATTTGATGGTAAGCTAGAAAGCAAAACATCTCTTCTTCATCCCCATGTGGTCATCTATGAACAAAAGCTTTGTGAAAAAGAAATTAAGAAATGAGCTCCAAAGCCAATGAGCTCAGTTATGTTCCTTCAGGATATGAGTCTTGGTGAACCCAGAGCATTTTATGTAGCAACACTCTTAGAGAATTCTAGTTAAGAAATGAGAGATGCATATGAGTAATGTATCAGAAAAGAAGGCATTTAAATGGTATATATGAAGGAGACTATCCAGTATAATTAAGAACACTGCTCCTACAGATTACTAACCCATAAACATGCACAATGTATTAAAAATGAGTCTTCTCTCACACAATGTTGGGCTACATCAATATAATTTTAACAATATTTCAGAGGTATATTTTTGTTAATTTTGTTAAAATAGATTCCAAGTGAAATGAGGATTAATGAACAGGTCTGATCTGCCTTGTATATTTTTTTGGTATAGGAGTCCCCAGTTTAAGAATGAATTCTGTTCCCAAAGTCTGTCCTTAAGTCAAATTTGTATGTAAGCCAGAACAGTATTATTGTATAATACTATATACATAGTATTGTGTAATGAACTCAAACCATTCTGTATTTAACTCGAATTTTGCTACCACAGGCTCCATTCTTAACTATGGGTCATCCTTAAATCAGGTGTTCTTACCCCGGGGACTTTAGATATCAGGAAAGGTGACTAAATATACTCAAGAAAATGCTAGACATAATTCAGTGCCCAGATAATTTAAAAAGGACTCAAGATAAAGGCAGAGTTACAAACAATTTATATTTAAAGAACAATCTGCACAAAAAGGTTAGTGATAAGTTTTTTAAAAAGTAAATGGGACAAAAGTGCAAGTACACATGAATAGCCTCAAACTTGTAGGATCAGGATCAAGAGAGAGCAACAAAGGGCTTTTGTTGAAAATATGTTGCTCAGTAATACCCATGAAATGTTTAAAATGTGGCAGAAACTATTCTCACCTTCTCTTAAAAGAGACCTCTGTGCAACTTCATTAGAGTGGCATGAAAAAATAAAGTCATTCAAATCTCCAGAATCAGAAGAATTGTAACCTAGCCACTAAAAAATTGGCTAATGTCTCTCAGAACCTCTATTATCAAAACTACAAAATTCTTAAAATTGAATTCTTGAAGTGGCACTAAAAAACTGAAGACAGCAAAATATTGGTACAGTGTTCTTTAAAAAAAAAAAAAAAGTGGGGGGAGAGACAGGAAAACCCTAGAAACAATAAGTCACGTATCTTCCAAGGGGAACATAAGAACAGACCACAAAGCAACCAACATAAGCATTATAACTATGTAATAAAGAAAAGAGAGCTGTGCAATGCTTCCAATTCAAAGGCAAAAGGTGCTTCAGAGTACATACAGACACAAATGTAGCACCTGACTGCAAGTCCGTAAAGCAGCTACATCTTTTCCTGAGATTACACAGATGGCCTCAACAGATGCTCTGCAATCACAAGTAAGACTCATTGGTATACAGAGTTGCAGACAGGTGTTACTCTTCCATGCCTGCATGTTTTGAGGCATCTTTTGACTTTAAAATCAAAATGCTGCAGAACTCCAATGACTAATAGAAAACAATATGTTAGACAACCCTCCTTCCTTAAAAGTACTAGTTTTATGATTGTGAGAATGCTATAGTCGTAGTCTGAGTTTCTTGCATCTTACGAGTTTTACAGAAAGCTGTGTATGAAAAAATTACTGTCATTATCATTTACTATTTTATGTTATCTCATAAATCTTGAGGATAGAAGCAAGTTTCTTGAAGGAATGAGATCTACCACCTATATTTAAGATCTTTCCTATTCTAGCTTTTAACGTCTGGCAGAACAGGAAGGGGGAGGTCTGAGCCTCAGAAGTAATTAATGCTTTTTTGAGGGAAAAAAAGAGCAAATTGCTCATAAACAATTATTAGGCCTCTCGGGACTCTCCAGACTCCTCTTTCTGTATCTATTTTCCCATTTTAAATGGGAACTTCCCCAATAGGAATAGGTTTGGTTGCCTTGATCAGTGTGTGCCTTAATGACAGAAACTATGGAATGAAAAAGACAAACATACCTCTGTTAGTTCTCCTGGACCTCTTAGTGACTCTTAATATCAGGGACTGCATTATCCATTTAGGCTGGGTTGGTTTTATGGACAGGATTATATGATCAATCCAATCTTACACAGAGCTGAGGAATTCTTATTTTTGTTTTGTGACCTTTGATCTGTAAGGCAGCACAAAGTTCCATTCTGTTCCATGCTCCATGTCTACTGGAATTTGGGAGGGGGGGTAGTATCTCTAATATATAGATAAAATGCAGTTTTTAATCTACTAATGCCAGAGAGGCTGTGGAAATCTTGAACAAATGTTTGGATGTGGTTTTGAGATGGATGACAGAATGCAAACTGGAACTTAATCCAGATAAATTGGAATTCTTGGGTTAGGAAATCTGCTGATTACAAAATGTACCAGATAAATGTGAACAGTGGATTTATCACTGTCTATGGAAACACAAGTCATGACAGTAGCTCAGTATGTCTTGATCTGAAGAGGTACCAAAGTATACTGGTCTTGGGCCACAACAATAAAGATTTAATCTTACTGGACTTCAGCTGCTACGCAGTGTAGACACTGCAGCCCTCAGTGGAATTAGAAACTCCAGTACTGCACTAATTGTCAGTGCATTTCTGCTCCTAATTCAAATGCTGGTTTTGACCATAAAACATTGCAAGTTATTTGAAAAACCACTTACATTCATATGAGCCTGTTTGTGTTTAACATCAGTTATGAATAAGCTGCTCATGGGTCTACTGTTAAGATCAGTACAAATGGCATTAGAAGTAAAGTCTTCCTAGTGGTAGCACAACTCTACTGAATTCCCTCCTGCCAGATACACAGCTGACAGCATTTTGGCTGCTTTTAAAAATTAGCTATTTTCCAATTTGTAATTTCAAAGTTTTTTCTTAATGGGTACTTAAATTGTACTGGAATCTGTTCTGATTGACAACTGCATTTAATAATATCATATTTCTGTATCATGTTACCCTATAAATTGTCTTGAGAAGTGTATGATCCTGAAAGATGGCTAGAAAATGGATAAAATTATCAGACAGGATTGCCAAATTACCATTTCTTCTTGAAACTGTTCCAATAACTAAGCTCCTGAAGCCAAAATATGCTTAATATCAACACAAGAAGTATACATAAATTGTGTAATTATTCTATGTACTACACATTATGCTTAAGTAACAAGAGTTAGGAATATATGGAAGCTGCAGTCTTCTTTTTCCTTTCCACAAAACACAGCCATTTAATTTGCTTCAGAACTAAACAGAATTACAACTCAAACGTATATATGCATACACACACACAGTATACAGCTATACAAAAGCACGGTTAGAAGCCCAGTACTGTAAAGCCATGAAATTCTGTCCATTACACAAGGAGCAGAGACATACAGCATTTGCACCAAAAGAGAAAGGAGCAGAATTTGTCTCGATTCTCTCTCTCTCTCTCTCTCTCTCTATATATATATATATATATATATATATTTTTCTCCCTCCCTGTGTGTTCCTTCCTTCCGCTTTTTTTCGGATCAACGGAATGTTGATCCGTTGGTTGCGACAGGCACTGACAAACCGCCTTGTCGCCCGAGCCTAACGTCGTGGGCCGAGAGTCGCCCAGCCAGCTTTCACGCCTAAGGCGGAACTAGAACTCAGGTCTCCTAGTTTCTGTAAACGTGTGAGTAGACGCTAAACGTAGCCTTTCCTTCGGAGCAGTCGTGCACAGCTCCCTGCAGCCCTGTACACCATTTGTACCAAACTTGGCAAGAAGGCGGGAGCCGCGATTAGGGCAACCCAGCCAGACCTGTCGGAACCGGCAAAGTGCAGGGAAGCGCCGCCTCATCCCCCGAAGCCTCCGCGAAAGCCTGCGAGGCCCCCGTTCTCGGCAGCACCGAGACTCACCGGCTGAGGAAGGGGGCCTTCCAGGTGCATTGAGGCACAAGCTCCATCACCCCCAGCCAGAAGGCCACTCCACCACGCTGTGGATGATAGGTGCGTGGTCCAACCCATCTAGGCGGCGCCAGATAGAAGCAGGTTACCCAAGGCTTAGGGAAGAGGGTGGGGGGCGGCAGTGCCCGCTGCGTGACTTCACTCCAGCCCATCTTCCCACCCGGACCCCGGCAAGGCTCCCCAGACTCGTCGCTTCCTCCATCGGCACTTCGCGCACGCCGTTTATCCGCCTTTCCCGCCCCGCCGAGCGATCGCTCGTTGCTCACCGGTTGGAAGGTGGCCCCGAAGCGGCAAGGCCAGGAGCAAAAGAAAGAGCGACGTCCGCGCCAAGGACGACAGCGACAGAGCCTCCCGCGTCGCGGCTCTTCTAGCTCTTCGCTCGGTGGCCGCCATGGCTGCCGCCATACCGTCGCCGGGGGACGTGGCCTCGCCCGGACCCGCCCACCGCCTTCCCGCGCTGCTAGGCAACTGCGTGGGCCAGGAAGGGAAGCCTCTGACGAAACGCGCTCGGGCTCCCCTCCCCTGAGAAGGCCACGTCCCTCGCCCAACCTCAACTTCCGCAGAGGTGCACGATATTATTTATATTGGGAAGTGGTGCCTCCTCTCGTCCGAATACAGCACTTCCGGATTCCCAATGCAGAAACGTCTATTGGAAGAGGAAACTCGGTGTGTGTCACTCTTCACGTTTCTATCTCTCACAGATTCTAATAAAAATCCGAAATCACCTTGTCTTCTAAATGGCCAAAGCATTCTTGCGGCTTTGACGGTAGGAACCCTACGTCATTTGCGTTGGAAGGTACAAAGCGGGACTCCATTTGGTCTTAAAGCGGAAGCGCTGAGCGGGGACGATGTTATTCCAAGGCTGGAAAGTACAGTATTAGCTGGCCGGGAGGAAAGGGAAGGAGTAGGGGAGTGTGCAACCTCATTCACGTGTGAGTCTCTTTACGTTCAACATGGCTTTTTTTCTGAGTAGACACATATAAGTATTGGCCACAGAGGCTGAACATACAGATCATAAGAATAGATCTAATTCTGAATTCAAGTTGCGGACTGCCACTTTAACATGGGAACATTTATTTTGTAGCACAATCTAATTCATATCTACTCAAAAGCAAATGCCATTTTCTACTAGTAAGATGAGTTGTATCTAATATGCACCTATGGCTTTTCTTTTTGTACACATGCACAACACGAACAAAATTAGAAATATTCTCCCAGGAAATACAGCCATTTAATTCATGGATGCTGTCCTACATTCAGAATAACTGAAGTAATTGTGTGTATAAACATATTTCTTAAAGTATAACTGATAAACCCAAAGGATCATATATTTGACTTGGCAATCAGTGTTTCACTGGCCTCTCACAACTCTCTTACATCAGGCTAACTTTCTAAAACACCAACATTCATATCCTTTATTCAATTATTCTCCAGTATTTTTCCAGTCTTAGACCTAAGCTATTTCCTGCCAAGGTTTTTATTTACATCACCTTGCATTATTCACAGAAACTTACAAAGGGCCAGTTAAGCCCATTTTGCCCAACACTTCTCCTGTTTTTCTTTATTGAGGAAAATATCTAGTGCGATACCTTACATATTAGAACTATGGGCTCACCATTTGGAAGGACTATTAGTTAGAAAGGTTTTATAGCACTCTAAAATGGTGAAGAAAGATCCCTAGAATATAATAATTTAGAGATCAAGACAAGATCAAGAATACCAAGAACATTACTTCATGTTTACCTAAAACCATTATTCTGGATGCCCCCAAAGACCTGACCAGAATCACCCAAAAACTCAGTTTGCACTTTGTACTCTATCCTCAGTTGCTTTGATTCCAGAAACAGAAATAAGCATGCACAACTTTGCCTATGGGAAGATACAAATCCTTACAAATTGCCTTTTTGTATGATTTCATCGCCAGTTCTGACCGCTGGGTTGTGGACATTGAAATGCACTACATTGGACGGCAGTGACTTTTGAATACATGTTCTATCATAACGAGCAGAATTAGGAAGACAGACACAATTAGAGATGAAGATGTTTTATTTATGTTGGAGGGAGGTTGTATTTTGTTTTTCTTTAATTTTAAGTGGTGTCCAGTACAGCATTAGGGGGTATAGTTCCACACACAAAAAAATGGAAGACTGAAGATGTATCCATTAAAACTGTTAAAAAAAAAAAGTGGTAAAACAAAGTCCATTTTCTTTAATGCAGTGCCACTAAGGGATTACAATAACAATGGTTTTTCTGTTCATGGCTCTGTTGTACAAGCTTTTCAATAATCAGTGCAAGGGAAAAGATGTGAAATTTTAAGTAGAATTGGCTGACTCACATCAAACTTCCTACACACCAAAGTAGTACAGAGTGAGCATTCTAAAGCACTCTAAATATAAGCTGTCGGTGTAAAAAGAGAGCTGTAGGAGGGAAAAGTAAGACTTAAATGAGTGTGATGCACCTGCCTAAGCACCTGCAGAATAAATGCAAACACTCCATTAGAGAATGAAAGCCTGACGAGTTAGATAGCAGAAAATTGTATTTTCTGCATCCTATGATGAATCAGCATTTTCACAGCATGAATTTCAGATGTGTCTTCCATTACAATCATCATTTTAAGAAAAGGTCATTCCTTCATATCAGAGTTGATAAGCATGAAGCTCCATCCAACAATATACCCCAAATGCCTGGAACTGGAGAAAGTACTTTCATCTTTCTCTGAAAATACATGCTCTTAACCAGATTCAATATGACTGACACACAGCAATAATTGCATCCCAGACATAAAACATTGAAAAATACACTAAATCCAGAAGGTAGCTATGCTGTATAGTGTTTCAGAATTAGTGATGATAAAATCCCTTCTTTTATGCTTCGAATTCCAGTCCTAGACCTAGTTTGTGGCCACCTGCATTAATGTTCTTCCCATCCAATAAAGCAGACAACGTCAGTTTGATACCTGAGCAGGAAGTAGTAAGAGAAAAGTTATTAGCATTAATTTCTAAGCATTGCAAGGACACTTCAAGAACCTGATTAGAAAAAATATTGAAGTTCTATAAAAAGGAATCTATGGAGAGAAAGAGACATTAACTTTCCTGATACCCAATGAATTCAACTCAATTGCTGAAAGACTTATAATGTTAAGGACTGACCAGAATAATGTCTATGATTCCTATCTATTTAGATTTAATTTGATGATAAACCATAGATACACCAGCACATAATTTTATGAATTCATAGAGAGTAGCATTTGCTGGCTTTCAGCAAGTCATCACAGGAACTAAAAATGAAATACATTAGCTTACACAAGAACTTAATTTTATATGTTTAGATGCTTTTTTAACTTGGTTAGATATGACTCTCTCTTGAAAATTCCTTTAAATAGCATACATTACATGCTATTCATTAGGAAGTGCTTTTTTTATTTTGTTTTTTGGTACTTTCAAATCAGTCTTGACTCCTGGTGACTGCCTGAACAAGTCCATGTGGTTTTCTTGGCAGCATTTTTGGAATTGATTTTCCAGTGCTTTCTTCCTGAAGCTGAGAGAAAGCAACTGGCCCCAAAATCACTCAGCTGGCTTTCCTACAGGACTAGAAATCACATTTTCCCATTTTCTAGCCTGGTGCCTTTAACCACTATACCAAACAGGCTGTCAGAAGGATTTTACACCCCAACAAATTATTCTTCAAAAATTCTGTGGTCCTATATGTAAGATCTGCAAGATTCAATAAAAAGGAACCTATAATGTAAAAAGTTATATGACTATATACCTATTTAAAAAAATAATAAAACCCTTACGTCTGTGGAGAAATATATTTACCTAAAGATAAATATGGTTCCCTTTATCCATGAAACTTTATAAAAAGTAGGACTGTTGAAAGCATTCAAAAAAGGTGTTTTGCAACATGCATTACTGCAAACAAAGTACCTGTTCTCTGAATCGTTAAAGAAGCTACATATTTTGCAGATCTCCTGATGCTGTTTTGAATGCTTTATTTGTTTGAGTATGTGTGCATTCACATGTACTAACAATACTTCTGCTGAGAACACTAGTGAAGTAAAGTCACTCTGCATATATGCACCTGCACAGACAGCAGGGACAAGTCCAAAACAGCTGTATGAGCTTTCCTTTGAAAATCCAGAGAGAGGTACTTAATTAAACACCTGCACCTTGTGAAGTATCTCTTTCAAATACTTTGGACAGTCCCGATAAAAAGGATTGCTTTTAATTTCTTACAATATGAAGAAAAACTTCCACGTCTTCAGCAAGGGTAGAAGATAACATTTCCACAATTAAATGAAAATTTACAGCCTGGAAGAACTGATTGGTTTTCATCACAGTTTTCATACAACTGGCATACAACAATTCACAGTTATTGGCAAAGCAAGGTTTGAATTAAAAAAAAAAATCAGTCATATCAAATACATTCCATCTGTACATACCTGGCTTCAAAATCTGAGTATATCCTAAACCAATCAGACTGGAATTATTCACTTTAGCCTGCAAAACAAAATCAATCATGTAACAATATTCTTTCAAAGTGTTTGCTGCATGACTCATAAACAGTTCATTTGTTCAGATACAAGAAAGCGAGTATTTCAAATATTTTTTCAACATTTCACTAAGTTCAGTGTATCTGCTCCCTAGTACATGTGCACTTGAATGCAATTTTAATTTTTAAATTTTGTTCTAAAAATAGGGAGCTTTATAACAACTAAAGATGTGCAGAGGACATATCTTAAGTTTTGAAATAGCTCAATCTAGTCTGGGTCTTTCTGAAAGTAGTTCAGTGTGACTCTGACTCTGAGCAAAGATACAGAAAACTTATACTGTATATTCCCCCTATTTTAGGATGGGAAAGTGCAGAAACCTCTATAACATTTTTTTTTTCAAAAGATTGGGATGAAATTTGTAGACAAGTTATGGGAGGTAAAATACACCCAATTTCATAGAAACTAATGCAATACGCTTAGAGCTATGTTTGTTCATTTATCACATTTATTACCACTGCAATCAAAACAGATTTTTTGTTTCCTTACAGTCAGATTCTTTTAATTCAAAAGAGCCTGTAACTATAGATTTGAAGCAGAGTATGAACAACTTTGCAATGAAAGTTGTTAGACTTCATACCAGACACAACAATGAATCTTGGCTCTCCCAAACTGCAGCCCCATTCTGTAACTAGCTAACAGCAGAAGCTCCACAGATTCAGTAAGACTAGCCATTGTTTTATTGTAGACAAGAAAGAAGTCATAGGCAACATCTGCCTATTGCAAACACAGGAATTAAGCCACATATTCATGTGTATGTGCACATGTGTGTGAGTGATGGAACGTGTGTGTGTGTGTACAGTATGTGTGCGCACAAGGGAGGGAGGAAGGAAGCAAGCAAGCTAGCCCAGGGTCTAAATCTTAGGCTGTTTCTTCTCCTTTTCACAGCAAGACTTTTGACCACTCTTTTCTCAGCCAACAATAGAGATATACAGTATGTTCCATGTTTATATAAGGGTTCTGTCTGGTCTGAGTCTCATTGATTCTCTTCTCACCAACATCAGCCCTCACAAAAATTGACGATTATATTTATGACAAATTTTGGACAAATTGATTGAGTCCTAAACAAAAAAGATTATCTGGGTGGAATGCTTCCTTTGCCTTTCAAATGGCATAAGTTAAGTTAGATTAAGTGAACAAAAGAAATCTGTTTGTCTGTCTGTCTCCCAGTAAATAATTTAATACATAAATAACTGGAACCTAATACTAAGCATAGGCTTTACGTCCTTTTAGCCTCAAAACTCAACCATAGTCAATTAATGAACCCACTAAATAAGAAGAACCCACTGCACTGTCTGTTTAAAAAGAAGAAAACCAGATTTGTGTTTTAACACTTTCCCGTTCTAATCTTTAACAACCAGTAGCTACAAGACTTAAAAGAAGAATAATGAAATTTTGCATGTGGCTTATTGTTAACTCAGAACAGAACTATGGTAGTTCCATACACACTTCCACCCAACTATCATCAAGATGCATGTGATAATCCAGAGGTGTCAGTTACTCACAATACACAATCAGGCAGTGTTAATATACAAATACAGGCAATTCAGTGAGAGATAAGACAGTTACATACACCAACATTTCCAACATCTAAAGGAAACCAGGACAAAATAAAATGATTTTAAGATCGTGACACTGAGTGGAAAGCAGCATTTTAAGAACCTGTATTTATGACAAAGCATAGGGTACAAGCTTCTCTTTTCTCCCAATGCTTCTTTACTTGCTTGTACCTCATTTGATAAAGAAACAATTCTGTGAAGCAAGAAAAAGGAGTGTTGACTAAATATTGTAGTGAAATCATTTGTTTAAGCAACAATTAGCTTTGAAATTGAAGGAGCTCTAATCTCTTTGTTTGTCATGGAATCAAATTCTACTCACAGAAAAAGATGCATCTGAATCAATCTGATACTTGGCTGCTATTCCAAAGCGGGTGTTGCTATTTCCAGCTGTCCAAGCAAGATTGACAGCAGTTTCTAATTTATCGTTCACCTTTTGATAAATGGAGCCTCCAAATTCTGTACCATCATTTCTATAATACAATCAAATATTACATGTTATAAGAACCTTATTAATGAAAATAAAAATTAGTTTTAAAAGATATTTTAAACACTTTAAAAACTTCCCTATTTCACCAGTTAAGTTTAGGAAGACTGGCACAATCCTTCAAAATCTAAAGAAAAATCTCCCAGTGGCCCAAACACATCACCTTCCCAATACAAGAACAATTATTTATTTTTTATTTATTTATCAAATTTGTCACCCATCTCGTTGAAACGACTCTGGGCGGTTTACAGCAAAAATAAAATTCATTAAAATACAATATAAAACAGACCTAATAATAAATAGTTTCCAAGTAAGATGGAAAGTTGGGAATAATTCAAGGGAGCATCGTCAGGGCACTAACCACCCCCAAGGACAGTTAGAGCCCATATTGCCCCATGTACCCTGGCAGAACCAGGTCTTTAAACCTTTTTGGAAAGCTGGGAGGGTAGGGGCCCATCGCACCTCTGGTTATGTCTATATTCTGCATGTTTATACCTGATGCAAACGTGTGAAAATAAAAGAGCGCTTCAACCAGAAGGGCAAGACTACAAGTAAAGC
Source organism: Python bivittatus (assembly GCF_059951505.1). NCBI lineage: Eukaryota > Metazoa > Chordata > Lepidosauria > Squamata > Pythonidae > Python > Python bivittatus. The sequence goes on from NW_028277035.1 coordinate 30,726,910, forward strand.
AAGAGTAATATCATTGCCTTTTTTCCAGACATTTTGTTGACTTCTCATATGAACCTAAAACCATGGGATTTCCCATCAAAATACTAATTGGTCTGACCCTGCTTAGTTTTCTAATAGTTGGTCAGTTAGTAGCAAACAATTTGTAAAATCATAAAAAATATAGTAAAACTACTGAAAATCCTTACCTAATACCCTGAAAACGTAAACAAGAAAATTGTGTGAGCTATTCTTTTAAAAATGAAAAAGCTGATTAGCTTATGGTCCCATGCTCATGGACTCCAAATGATTTTAGGGATTAAAAAAAATCTTAAACTACTAATACAGATAATGCAAAATGTATGTGATATGACCCCTTCAGGATCCCTTCATTCCTAATGTATTAGCTTCAGTGGTCAGGTACTTTTCAATGGTTGCTCTGATACCATACACACATTATTTTATGGTAGTCAGATTCTTGCTCCTAAGAAGCAAATGAAAGATTAGAATAATACCACACTCGCTAGCAATGACCCAATTTTTTAGATCTTCTACCATCTGTGCTGTAGTACAGCTTCATTCATGTAGTACAGCTTCATTCTCAAAGAAGGCTGTGGGACAGCCAAGAATATCTGTACTTGATCCTACATGATTTTCCTGACAACAGAAATCAATACCCAGAGTTTTAATTATGTTAACAAGATCTTGTCTTTGGATAATGATTTTCATAACACAGCACTGATTTTGATAAGAATGTTAGCATTGAATCAAAAGGGGTTTCTTAAGTGATCTACAGAGACTCAAACAATGTTCAAGTTACCTTCAACCACAAAAAGTTTTAAAACTGTTGCTCTACTGCCAGAGGCAGCGACCTACATCCCCCAGATGTAAATTTTGGCTTCTATAAAACCCAGGAGGCATATCCAGTGGCAAGGGACTTTAAGATTACATTATGGTCTAAAATATCCGCTTATTCCTAGTCTAGCATATACAGATGTTGTATACACCATTATGATGCACTCAAAAAGTTCTGTGTCATCACGATACTAGAGAGTTAGTGCTAGTTCAAAAGGGCAAAGTAAGTTCATAAGGCAGAGTGGGCAAAATGTGACCCTCCGTTGTTACCTGACATTCAAATACCATTAGCCCTACCCAGCCAACCGTGTGGGACTCTGGAAGTTATAGTTCAGCAGTATTGGGGGGGGGGGGAGAGGTTTCACCTCCCTGTCTCTAAAAATCTTCCTCATAAGCAAGATTATACAAGTATATACACGCACGCGCACGCGCAATATTCATCCTTCCAAAGCTTGTATTTAGGGTACCCAAACTGTGTTTATCTTTCTCTCTGAACATTTTTAAAATGGAGAAGGATATATATGGGAAATGTTTCCTTCATTTTCACCAAGCTTTTTCTTTTTGTTATAATATGTTCACCCAGCACAATCTTATCAGTACTTACACATTAGTATGAAGCTGGAACTCATCAGTCTTATAGCCAACAGCAAAGTTACTCTGAGTTATTCTGGTTTTAGCTGTCTCAAAAGTCATTTGGTAACCAGCCAGCCAGCCTTCATAGCCAAAGACAAAGGCACCACGTATTGAAGGACCCGCAATATCAAAATCCATATCACAGCCCACATTGATATGTTCCCGCTTGTATCCAGACTTGATTTTAGCATTCTTCTTTCTAAATGGAAAACAAAGTTTTACACTGCTATTTTTAAAATGTTCAGGCAATCTCTACTTTAATAGCTGCAAAGTAGGAAGAAACACACAATTTGACTCTGATCTCAAGAGCACAGCATACAAAGAGCATAGCATATAAAGAGCATACAAAAAACAATTAAAAATATATAGTACTCTATTTACCAGTTGACATCAACATATTACAGTCAAAGTTCACTTGACTGGCAGACTTGCAGTCCATAATACTAGGGCATCTTTCATAGCCCATTCTTGCCTTTCAAATGTTTTGCATATTTTTGGCTTAGTAAGACAAGATGTGAATGGTCAAGCCAGAACATCTTTATTTAACTATAGCAAGGGTAAGCAATTCTGTGCTCTCCAGCTGAATATATATGTGACTACTAGCAATACAATAACACATTATTGTGTAATGCAATGGACTTGATTTACTACTCCAAATTAGATGAGAGAGTTATGCTAACAGACTACAAAGAATAAGAAGGCAGCATCCTGCAGGATCAGAGTGGTGGTTGAGCTGAGGATGGGATAGTTCAGGAATGGTTTGATAAAGTGCATCTTCAAGAGGCATTTTAGGTAGAACAAAGCATTGTATAATCATGGATAGAAATTAAGGAAGAAGTGGAAGAAGGAAATCAACAGAGCAAATACGAGATGAACCTGAGAACTGAGCAGAGTAGATGAATTGATAAAGGCAGAAAAGTGAGGAAAAAACGGCAGGCTGAGAGAGGATGGCATGAATTCCCATCAGAATTATAAAGGTAGGTGTTATGGTCCAGAACAACTGAAAGATGCTAGGCTGCCTATCCTTGAGGTACTGTGACTCCTGGACAGCCCTCCAGAGTATTGGGCAGAATCTGGAATGATATACCTTTGCTTGCAAGGATATGATGCATCACTGAGAGATTCTTCCTCCTCTAAAAGCAGAATGATATTGCACTGGTAGAAAGACGAAAGGTTCTTCTAGCAAATGCTACCTGTGATTCCTCTCCTCCCTACTAATCCTGCTACTAACTCTTTGACCTCTTGTCTGTGCCTTTTCCAATCCATTCTTCCCACTTCCAAACTCTAATAAGGGCCCAAAAACAAACAAACAAAAAGGACGTCACCACCCAGAGTCACTTTTTAACGAGATGGGCAGTGACAAATTTGATGTATAAATATATGAATATAAATAAATGTGACAAAAAAGTCAGCAATGTGACAGAACCTTTTCCAGCTAACAAACTTTATGAAAAGGCATAAGCTTAAAAATAAAGGCAAAAGCAGTCAGAAAAATTAACTATTTCATCCATACATTGTACAGTCTATAAGAATTTAGTCTAAAAATCCAGCCTGAAGAAAATAAGCCTCCAAGATAGTGCAGCTCACATACAGAAAGGAGGCTAACAGTTCAGTAGCACTGCTGAAATCTTGCACTGCCAACCACTGAAATCTTGCACTGATACATCTATCTAGTCCTTGACTACATGATCAAGAAGAAAAGCAGTACATACTCCCCTGGAGAATGAGGTTGGAGGCTAAGATCAAGGCAACTCAGAGAAAGTTAGTCAGCTGGTGGAACAACAGAAGGCTGTGGAGATTAAGGATAAGATTCAGCTACTGAAAAAATATAAGGGACGGACTCCATCTGAAGCCCTAGCGACTGCTAAACAAAGGTTCACAGCACTGGCTACCAGGCTAAGGAGATACACTAGAAAAGCAGAGGCCAAGAAGATAAATGACCTGTTTTCCAAAGAACTATCCAAGGTATACTCCCAACTGCAGTGCAAAAATACAGTAACAGCAAAGCCATCAACAGCAGAAACTGAACAGTACTGGAAGGACATATGGGAGAAAGAAAAAACACATAACACCAGTGCAAAGTGGATGCAGGACCTGAAAGCAGACCACAGCAATCTCCCAGAATAGGAACCAGTCACCATCACAGTAGCAGACATCCAACAGTGGGTCAAGAACACGAAGAGCTGTACATGATCCACACCTACTGTCTAAAGAAACTAACAGCACTGCATGAACAGCTAGTGGCACAGATGAACCAGCTGCTAGCAGCAGGCTCCCACCCAGACTGGCTAACACAAGGAAGGATAGTGCTGATCATGAAAGACTACCACAAGGGAACAGCATCATCCAACTACCAGCCAATAACCTCCCTCCCCACAACATAGAAAATCCTATCAGGCATCATAGCCGCCAAGCTACAGGACCATATGGGCCAGTACATGAGCACAGCTCAGAAGGGCATTGGGAACAACATTAGAGGCTCAACACACCAGTTGCTCATAGATAGAGCAGTCACCTGAGACTCAAGGTCTAGACAGACTAATCTGAACACAGCCTGGATTGACTACAAGAAAGCCTATGACTCAATGCCACACACATAGATCTGTGAGTGCCTGGCACTATACAAAGTCAACAGGACACTAAAGACCTCCCTCAAGAATTCAATGGGACTGTGGAAGGCAACACTAGAAGTCAACTGAAGACAGCTCGCACAAGTGGCCATCAAGTGTGGCATATACCAAGGCGATGCACTGTCCTTGCTGCTATTCTGCATAGGCTTAAACCCCCTCAGCCAGATAATCACAAGGAATGGATACAGGTATAAGTTCAACAGTGGAATCACCATCAGCCACCTCCTGTATATGGATGACATCAAGCTGCATGCTGAGAGTGAACGAGACATTGACTCACTGATCCACCTGATACAGATCTACAGTGAGGACACTGGGATGTCATTCGGACTGGAGAAGTGTGGCCGGATGGTAGTAAAGAGAGGGAAGACAGTTAAGACTGATGGGGTAGAACTATCAGTGGGCCACATGGCAGACATACAGACCAGTTACAAGTACCTTGGTATCCCACAGTCATATGGGAACCACGATGAGGAAGCAAGGAAGACAGCAACATCCAGGTACCACCAAAGGATAAGACGGGTCCTGAAAAGCCAGTTCAATGGGAAGAACAAGATCCACGCCATCAACATGTACACCCTGCCAGTCATCAGATATCCTGCCAGTATAGTGAGCAGGCCAAGGGAGGACATGGAGGCTGCTGATGTGAAGACTCAGTGTGAAGTTCCTCAAAATGTACAGAGGTTTCCACCCCAAGTTCAACACCCAGAGACTGTACACCAGCCGGAAAGAGGGCGGGCGAGGGCTGGAGAGTATCAAAGTCACTATCCTGGATGAAATCCAGGGCATCCATGAGTACATTACTAAGATGGCACCCAAAGATAAGCTGCTGAGAGAATGCCTGAGGCAGCAGCAGACACGGGAGGAAGTTCAAGCAGAGGAAGTGCCATGGCAAAACAAGACCCTTCATGGGATGTACCATAAACAGATAGCTGAGGTGGCTGACATTGGGAAATCCTACCAATGGCTGGAAAGGGCTGGACTAAAAGACAGCACTGAGATACTGATCATAGCAGCAGAAGAACAGGCACAAAGCACCAGATCCATAACCTAACCCTAATCCTATCCCTAATGAGGGCCTGAAGGAGAAACTAGAGACGATGTGGAAAGTAAAGGCCAAAGTGGTCCCAGTGGTGGTAGGAGCACTCAGGGCTGTGACTCCTAAGCTGGGAGAGTGGCTCCAACAGATCCCAGGAACAGCATCAGAGCTCTCTGTCCAGAAGTGTGCAGTGCTAGGAACAGCTAAGATATTGCACAGAACTTGAGGACCTGAGATTGGGGAAGACACATACCACCCACAGGGCTGAGAAGGGACTTTTTTTAAATACATAAATACTGTACATACATACATACATACATACATACATACATACATACATACATACATAGGTAACCAATAACAAAAGATATCATTCTGTTGCTGAAATGTACTCATTCCTTACCCAGTGTTAGGTGAGAATGAAGAGTCAAAAGTCATCTTCAGTCCATGTGTCAGCTGAAAAAAAATCCAGTAGTTGAATTTATAGTTTGAAAGCAGTTTGTTTAAAGTTTTGATCAATTAAAGTATTTTACAAGTTAATGGTCACTCACCTGATCTTCTAAAGTTATTTCTGTTCCTAATGTATTGTCTGTGTTCCACCTCTCTGTAAATGTCAAGCCATATTCTGTCCATTTGTACTTAGTTTCCAAACTTCCAGTAACTTTGCTTGTTTCTGTATTTGCAGAACCTGAACTTGTAAATTCCTGAGGTCAAAACAGAGTATTTTTTTCACAATGACACCTTACATGATAAAAAGGGGGAAAAGACATATCCATGTTCCATGCTATGAAGAATATTATAATCTATATGAGAGAAATTCTCTGCAATTTTTATGTCAGTTGCACTAATTCTGACACCACTAGAAAAGATAAGCCTTTGTGATTTGAGGTGAGTAATGACCAATATCTCTCACCATACCAAACCCAGAAAATTGTATGAATGTGTACAGTAATGACATGAAGGGCACAATCTTGAATATCCCTAATTCATGTTTCTGTGGAAGTTAGGTGTTTTCCAAAAACAAAATGTTATAACAAAGTGAAATGCAAGCAGCGCCCAAAATAGTCAGATATAAGATCCAAGCTTATGTTTAAATATCAAAATGCATGCTCAGCCTTTCCTACTCACCAGTCCATTTTCAGATTTTGTTTTCAAATCCAATTTTATTAAGCCAAATCCTAAGGAAATAAAAGTAGGCCAGCATTAGTAACACATAAGGTGACAGAAAATACATAGCATTTCTCATTATAAAATTTGAGCTTCCTATGCAGAAAGAAGAGCATTGAAGAAACCAGGTTTATTTAGTTTTGTTTGGCTCTTTTTATTCACATTGAATGTTGCCCTGTGGTAAGACTACTAAATATATTTGGGGTGTTTCCAAATGAAGCTTTGCAATCCAGCCAGCCTTATTTATGGAATTTTACTGGGGGTGCATCATCTCTTGAAACTTACATTTTCCCTTTCTTTTTTTCAATATATTCGTTCCACAAAAAACCCTTTCAAAAGAAAAAGGTGACCCTGCTAATCTGTGCTTTTGGAGTTTCAGTACCAGCTGCTTTGTGGCAGTGCTGAGAAGTAAATGAAAGTGTAGTCACCAAAGGATGGCTTACACAGTACACAGTCATTCAAACTGCAGCCCATGAACAACCAACTGCCTGCAAAGGGGCCCTGGGGCTCTGTTGAGGTCTCAGGGTGCTAAAGGCTGATCCAACAGGTGGTCAAGAGACTCAGGAGTCAGGAAACAAGCAACCCCCTGAGGCTGACCCACACAGCAATCAGCAACGAGGGGCCCAACCCTGGCAGAGTACCCAATCCAAGAATGCCTCGGTAGGTTTGAAGAGGTACTCTGCTCAGCTGCTTGAGAAACAAAGGTGTGAATACCCAGAATTGAGCCATGCCTAGATCTGGGCTATTTCAGAGAAGCCACTGGTGGCTGGCCTCTTGGTTGGTAATTACTGTGCCATCCTCAGATCTTTCCTTGTGTCCTTGTTTCCTGCTCTGTCTCCTGCATCTTGACTCTTCGACTCAGATCAGCTGACTCATCTCTTTGGTGTTTGGACCCCTGACTATCTTGGACTACACTTGTGGCTCTAAATCAGTGCTCAGTTTTACACTGAACTAACTGCCTGGCTCTGAGGCAACATCCTGTTCTCCTACATATATTTCCAGGGTGGGTGTGTACTTGCTACACATGCTCTGTCTGCCTTTGCATGTGACTCCTTGCTCTTCATCAGTAACCATTTGTAGGTCTCTGTGCACTCCCTCTAAAACACAACAGAAAAGGCTCCACAGCAGGTCTTTTCTTCAGCAGCAGAGAAGATGCTGCCACTTAAGCACCAAGTGAACAGCATTTTCACCACTAAGGCTCCACAGCCCCTTCAAGGAAAAACTAGCCTTTAATGCTGCATGACTTGAATTTCTAAGAATGACAGTGGCCCTTCTTCACTTAGGGAAGGACCCACCTGCTTGAACTAAGAGAATTGGAAGAGGAGATGGAAGAGAAGATGGCTGGAAACCTTCTATTATATTACAGAAATTGTTAAATTACTAGCAGAAGACTTTCCACAAGCTTGTCCTTAAATGGCTAGATTTGCAATTTGAGGATGAAAACAATGAATCTTTATTTTAAGTAGACGTATTATGTATACTGATTGCATAATAAAAACATAAGTAGACTAAATTACAAGCTAACCATAAATATCAACTGGATTCTGGATCAATAATACAATTGATTGCAATCAGTCTAACATATATTTATAATGCACAGTTTTCTTGATAAAGAGTAAGGAATGCATTGCTAAGGAAAATATCTCGAACTCAACTCCTGGTAACTACATGGACAAATCCTTGTCGTTTCCTTGGCAACAAAATGAGTTTGCCATAGCCTTCTGGGATGTTTTTCTAAGCTACATCCCTGGGATTTTTGGTGGTCTCCCGTCTAAGTACTAACCAAACCCACCCCTGCTTAGTTTTTTCCAGAATCATCAAAGAACAGCTAGGGGCTGCCACCTGCTAGGATAAACCCAAATGCAACATAAAACTCTAATACCCAAGTTCAAGACTTGCTACATTTCAAATGAGAAATAAAGCAACACAAATTACTTAGGCTGTCAAACAGGCCATTAAGCCTGAATGTATAACACATTGATTAGCTGATTGACAATGCTACAAGTTCATTTTGTTTGACTGTTTAATCAAAAGTGATTAAAAGCAATACATAAAAAAGATATTCTAATAATATTCATTTATTGTTTATCCATCAACATTAGAAGCTAAGGAAGGCATAGACAAGTTAATTCATTACATTATGATATAACATCCTAAACTATTAACAAAATAACTTTAAAACTAAATAAAAATACAGAATGAATCTAAAGGCAGTGTGAGTTAATATACTGGACTAAGCCATACTGTGGTTTACTTGGTTTTAATTAAGCTACCCGGATAGCCACCCAGATATGTGGCTTATAAAACAAGCCAGGGCTTAGCTGATTACTTAGCTACAGAATAACAGTACAATGTAAATTCTTCTTTGAGCTAAACATTGCTCAGCAAAATGCCATGTAGTGTAGTGTAATGAATTTGATTCCCCACACTGCGTACCAATTACAAGTAGAAAATATTAAAAGGCTGTAACATACTTGTAAATCATGACTATTTACAAATTAAACAAATCTTCCCACTCTAAAAGAAACATAATGATCAATACCTTGCAATAACTTAACAACTTTTTCCTAATAGACCAGTCATCCATAAATAAAGGGAATTATAGAAATAGATTTCAATCCAGAAAAGTAAGGACATTCCAGCAAATCATTTACAGGTAGTCCCTGGGTTAAGAACGCCTGGGTTATGGATGACCCATAGTTAAGAACAGAGCCCACTGTAGCAAAATTCAAGTTAAATACACAATGATTCGAGTTAAATACACAATGGTTCGAGTTCATTAAACAATACTACTTATACAGTATTATACAATAATACTGTTCTGGCTCACATACAAATTCGACTTAAGGACAGACCTTGGAAACAGAACTCATTCTTAAACTGGGGACTGCCTGTACAAAACTAGTAACTATAGTGCATCCCCATCTACAAAGTCCTTCTCCTCAAAAAAGGTAACAGGGCAGAGTGCAGAAGGCACTCTTGAAACATGTTATAGAGCCCTATTACATCCTCCGTGGACAGAAATTTCATTTGGATGAAAGCGATAGAGAGTGAAAGTTGTCCATTTTCACTTGGCAATATTTACCATATCCCTTGGTGAAGATGTCTCGAGCAGATTTTCCTAAATCAGCATACGGAGGAGGAATTGCCATTTTCTGTTAAAATAAAGATGCCAGAATTATCATTCTACCATCACTCCAAAGATCTACACTTTATTTATGACTCTAAAAGTACAGCTCTTGGTTAACCATGAAGCAATCTGTAGTTATCTATAGCAAATGATTTCCCTTTTTTGGATCCCATTACTACCAAATTCCAGACTTTAGGTCTGAGAGGAAATTAAAGGCCTTCAACACGCTTGATCAGTTTTGTGATCAAATTGAAACCATTCTTTGTTATAACAAAATTTAAAACAAGATTAAATATTCAATGGCTTTATCTATTTTGAACCTGAATCTATACAGTTTCTCTACACCGAAGCAGAACAGCCATAATATAAGCTCGGAACAGGGGTTCAGTACATTTGAAGAGATTTAACTTATCTAAACATCTGTGAAAAAGAGCCAGGTTATCTCACTTATGCATAATATAAGATGGTTCACTGTAAACATTAAAGGTTTCACCCTCATTTCTTTAATGGAGCAGCAGATGCAGGACCCTTTAAACTGCACAGGTTAATTTCTTTGCACTCACCACTACCTCTCTGCCTCTGAGCAACAAGCAGCTAAGAAAGCCTTTTGCTTGCATTATCTCAATTTTGTTCAAGGAGAAAATAAATTAAAAACTAGGGATGTGCAATAGAGATAGATGGTGAGCATTCTCAACTGGCACAGGTCCCTAAATCACTTTGTTAGAAACATGATGGACTGAATTATTGCTCATTTTGGCTCCATATGAGAACCAATTTATGTTACAAGGGTATTACAAATGCAGTGATGCCCCCTAAGTATTTTAACAGCTACTTCCAACATTAAGCATTAAGTGCAACAAACTACTGCATGCCAGAGCAGGATATTACTGCTAGATAAGTTAAGAGATTTTCTTTGCTGACTTGAGCTTGGCGGAATTACTATTTCAACCATACCTAGGAAGATTGTTCTAAAGACACATAGTAGGACTACCAACATAGTCAAGGTTCCCAAGTTATATTAGCTAACAGAACAACTGACTACTTTGGGGTAGGGTTACCAGATGTCAGGCAAAAGGAGGACATATCCCCCTTTTTGTCTTCATGTGCTCTGTCCAGCAGTCATAGCCTTAAAATCAAACATTGTCTGGCTTTTTGAGTATCTAACAAGCTATCTCTTCCTGAACAGCTTTTCTGGCAGCAGCACTTCCCTAATAAGTGTAAAATCGGGTGTGGTCACATGATGCCTCGCTTAATGACCACACGACTTAACAACGAATTTTCCAGTCCCTATTGTGATCCTAAGACGAGAACTATCTGTAGTCTCTCTTCTTCACCAAGAAACCAGTATCAGGGCATATTCATTCAAAAATCAAATTCATACATTTAAACATATATGAGAAGTAGGAAAAAGTCTAACATGACTCTACAAAACAGTGAAAGTTGCCAAAATTGATTGATTGATATGGCTTATATGGCTGCCGGTCTCACAGAATGACTTTAGGTGGTGTACAAGGATGAAAAACACAAAAAACCCATGACATATAAACCTGGTGAAGAAAAAAATCACATCAATGACAGCAGAGCTCATCCAACCTAATGATCCAAATGCCTGGGGAAGCAGCCAGGCTTTCAGTGCCTTTTGAAAGGCTAACAGCATTGGGGCCATCCAAATCCCATTTTATGCAAATATACCAGCATACACTGGTATACGAAGCCAGGCTCTAATCTGCCTCAGTAGCAAGGCTTGTGAGTGCTCCTGTCCTTACAGATTTACTTTGAGACCATTTAAGGGCAGGCATTTGTAGAATCCTGTGGTTTTGTTTCCCCTTCCAAACAGCATCATTAGCTGGCAGAGAAAACCACTACCAACCATTCTCCTTTAAGTGTGGCAGGATAGGCCTGAGCAAATGTTAGTGCACTAAGATAGAGGTTTTATACACCTTTTAAGTTTCTTGAATGATAGGTTGCTGGTGCAGAGATGCTCCATGCAGGTAATCTGTCATTCAGGACATTTCTGAACATAGGTCCACTGGTCATCTTGAAGACCTATAGATCTCTCTGTAAAAATTGCCCAGGTGAAGAAAGGTGTGGGTTAAAGTGGGAAGGAGTTTATACAGCACACTGAATGAGTGCCCTCCTAGAGTCATTCTGGTTGTGTGAATACAGTGTTAGCTATGAAGAAATCACTGGAATGGCAGAAATTGATAAGTCGGTCTACTGTTTCCTAAGCCATACAATCCAACTACATTTTACTCTTTCATGTTTTCAATTTTGGCATTCCAGTATCCAATCACAAGCAGCACATTTGTTTGTTTATTTGTTTATTGATTTAAAAGATTTATATGGCTGCCCATCTTAAACAACTCTGGGCAGCTCACAACAAATTTGCTTGCATGTTCCATTGATTTCAAATTGAACTTGATCATAAAACTTATGATTATTATTCTGCTACTTGCTTCATAAATTATAGAAGGATTGGCTCAGAGCCCCTTCAGTCACAGTCCCTTCTTATCTATCTTGGCACTGAAGATGAAAAGTTGAAGCTGAAAATTTTGAAACTGCTAATCATTTTTTTTCTATCACAAGGGCAAATGGTTCAGGAAAAAAAGTCAATATTTTGCCCCCTTAAAGAAAGATGTTTAGCATTTGACTCTTGTTAGCATACAGCAACCTTTCACAATTCAAGTATTTCCTGATGTTTTGACTTAGCTTGTAAATGATAAGGACTGAAATTCCAAACACCTGAAGACAACCAGGCTGGGGAAGGTAGGTATTAAGTCTCCCACTTCCTTCAGGCTGAATACAAATAGAGGTATCACACCTCTGACAAGATGAGAAGAGTAAATATCTATCAGGAACCATTTTTTGCTCATAAAGGGCCATTACCGATGGGAAAAGTCCATTAGGCTGATGGGGAATAAATTAAGGAGAGTTACAGGCAGATCTAGAATAAATGTCAAAGCTATTTCCAATGGTGGGCACAACGTACAGTGCTGCAGGACTGCACAGTTCCTTCTCCATACAAATCAGTCTATCCCTTCTCTACCTTTCCACACAAAACACAAAGTGGAAAAGAAAAAGCTTTCAGAGAGTTGCTTCAGAGACCAAGAAATGGCCACACAGCATGAGTCCAGAAAAGTCATCACGGCAGCAGACCAGATTCCCCATCCCAGCTCTACATTATACACATCAAGAAAAGCTTAAGTGACGTGTTTTTTTCACAGTGCCTGACAGCCATTACAGACTGCTAGCTTACCAACAGCCACAAAATACAAAGGCTGATCCTGAGACACTGATATTGCTCAGGCAGTTCAAATAGGGAAAGACAAACTATGGGAGACAAAATGCTATGAGGGCAACAAATTTGCATAGCAGGTTCTCATGAGGGTTTTTGTTAAATCATATTATATTTTGCAGTACATAATTTAGCTTTTCTTACTGCTAAGAGCAGAGGGAATGTGATGAATTGCAATTGCCACAAGCAGTGCCCTGACTGTAGAAATTATTTTTAGCCATTCACGTGGGAAAGATTAAAAGAAACAGCCCTAGAAAAATGAAGAATGACAGGAGAAATTCAGTGATATTTTCTTGTTGGAGGTGCAAACTCTGGCCTCTTTTTCCTTGTTCCTTTTTTAAAAATAGCTTTAAAAGATGAAGTATCTTTAATTTATTTGATTTTTAAAGTAAAACCTTTGTGCTTCCTAAAATGAGCATTTCAGGAAGCATAACCAGCCTGAAGACTGCTTGCAGAACACTGAAGAGTATGAACAGGAAGGAAGGAAAGAAGGAAGGAAGGACATTTCATCCTGCAGCTATTTCATTATATTATTAAGATAAGAGGAAGCAAAATGACAAACCCTACATCCCCCCCAAAAGTTCTCTAGGTTCTTTTCTTCCTTACCAGAGCAGCAAAAATGTACACCCTGCTTCCGGGGAGTTTAATGACACTGGAGAGCAGGGTCAGCATTGCTCTAAGTCAAAAGTTATTTTGTCACTAAGTAAAACCAACACCACTCCTAACTTCATCCCAGGTTCTTATTAGAAAAGGTCCCATACTGCAAAACATTCCTTATCCTTCCCTATTTTACACTTTGAACAGGTACAGAAGGCAATGGAAATTAGCAATACAGCACACAGAGTTTATGTGATCCATGTCAAATTGCACAAGTGTGCTTCTGAAGAAAAAGGGGAAATTGGGAGACTAAGTTTTGTCCTGACTTCCTGCTCATAAATACCTGCATTTCTGCACACACAATCTGTAGAGATCCCACAATCACATGAATTATGTTGCTACTTTGCATGAGGTGAGAGAAAACACCTAACCAAAAGGGGGGGGGGATCCTTTTGCCGAAGATATTGTTGAATTTTACTGCCTTTATCTATCATTGAATATCCCATCCAGCATTCAACAATATAGATCGATTTGTATTTTTCCATAGCTGATAAAACAAAGAAATGTATGTTTTATCCTCTCTCTCTTTCCATATTAAAATTTGGTTGTCCATGCTAAAGTTTTATTGCTACAATATTGATACTCATTGACAAAACCAGAATGAAACATTGTAACATAGTTCCAAGTTCCAAAGAAAATGAAGATTTGGAAGGGGTAGAAATCATAAAGAAAAGTTATTCATCAGATAAATAAATAAAGGGCAGATTTCTGCAACTTATTTATCAAATAAATAAAGCACATGTACTTAAAGTACATAGTCCCTCAAAAGTAATAATTGTGATTCAAATGTAATATTGGACAATTAATTAGCCATATTTGGATTTTTAAGTTTAGGGCAAAGTTTTGGAGGGGTAGTGAGCATATTTGGAATACTGTTATAAATGTTGGGAAGAGGGCTTGTTCACACACCAAACAGTTGCCAAGGAGGCATAACCAGTTACAAAGCATTAATTTGATACCTCGTGCCACGCCTCTGGTCTCCCTCCCATAGATGGCACTCCTTATATTTGATTTTTCCTAGGCAGGTGAACATACCGCAAAAGAAAGCACTAGGTTGCAGCCTCCGCTATTTTTATTTTCTAAGGAAGCTCAGAAGCTTATGGGGTCCATAGGAAGTTTTGGAAATACAGGCAATACTGATAGCTGGTGCCAGCTCTGATTTTTTTCCTGATATTTCTCCCATCCAAGAATCAACCAGGCTTGACCCAGGTTAATTTTGGGGCCCATGCAAGGTCACTGAGGACCCACCACCCATTGATACCTATACAACCTATATCCAGCCATAAATGATAACTATCAATTATTACAATTGCAAAGGTGTTAGCATTGCAAAAATCTAGACATAATTCATTAACAAGGAGTTTCAGATGTGACCTTTTTTATATACTAAAGTGATATCAATTGGAAAAGTAAAAAAGGTGTTGGATTACTCTAATTTAATCAATGAAATTGTTGGATTTTTCTTAAAGCATCTAACTGATTTTTTGGGGGGTGGGGGGAAGGGAAGATAGAAACAGAATAGGTAAAGAAACATATAGATGGCGCCCTTAGATTTTATTTGCAAATCTGGTTCCTCTCTGCCTCCAGGCACCTTTGAAGATGTTGCAATGAAAAAGGTTGAAAATCCTTTGAAAACAGTCAAAACACAAATAACTTTTCTGGACAAAACCTCAGGATTTCACTTCATCACCACTTGCCTTCTTCCTACTGGTGTAAGAGCAGGCAAGGACATTAAGGGCATTTGGAGGGCAAGGAAGAACTGAAGAGAGGAAGCTGGACAGAGGAAGTACAAGAGCCGAAAAAGTAGCCGGAAACGGCTGCTCAAAAAGGGATCCCTTGGAATCGAGTCCTTGCTACAGAGCTGCTGCGGTGGTCAACGACATGGCTGCCCGACCTTGCTCTCCTTACTGTGCCCTATGCTGCCTTCCCTGAGTGCAGTTCGCATTCCGCCCGAGGCCTCCAGAGCGCACGAGATGGGCGCGCACATGGAGTCAAATGACGGGCGCGAGGCAAGGAAGGCTTCGGGAAGGTCACCGAGAACTCGGCGCGGAAGATCGCAGAAAAGCGATCAATCCCGCTCCAAAACTCTCTCCTCGCATTTCCAGAGCTACCGTCCAGGATAGGCAGGCAAACATATGGTGCTGCTTAAAATAGGGGCCAAATGGCAAGCCAGCCACTCCTGGGAAGGGAGACCGGCAGCGGAGGCGCCGCCTGGGGAAGCAGAAACGATGGGTGGGGAAAGAGATGTTGGCGGGGATGGAATTGCAAAGTTCACAAAGCAGCTACGCCCGAACTTAGCTAGGGAGGGGATAGATGCCCCTTTTCTCTCTAACGCCTCAAGAAGAAACGGAGGAGAGAAGCATGACTTGCGGCGCGCCCTCGGCCAGCGTGCGCGGCCTTGACATAGGGCACAGTCACTGGACCGGGCAAGGAACTTGTCCCCATATATTCCGAACGACGATCTCCGAAAGCGCGTCGTGACTCAGTGCTTCCCCCCCCACCCTTCCCCGGCATCTTTTCTGCCGCCGCGGGCGTCGAATGGCGGAATCACCAAGCCTGCGCTAGCTCGGCTCCCGCCTCCAGCGAGTTCCCCGAGGCCCCTCCGTTCCGTTTATTCCTCCCGAGCCCCGATTGCCGCGGCGGGCCCAGGGCTGCCCCACCATGATGTCGTATCAAAAGCAGCTGGCCTGGCGTTGCCTTACCGCGTTCTCCCGGTCTTTTTCGTGGCTGCAGCAAGGCTTCTGGTGCGTGACAGCTGGAGATACAGAAGCGCCGACGGAGGAGGGATGGAACGGGGCGGGCCTGCCCTGCGCTGAGGCCAACATAGCTAAAGCAAGGAAGCCCGGCAGGCACCGTGGGGCACGCCAACAGATGGAACCACCCCGGCTCACAGAGGGACGTGCCTGCACCGGCGTCGCACGCTCGCCTGCCCCAGGCTGCGGATAGGCTGAGGGCTGGAGAGGCAGCAGAAGCGGGGCAGGACTTTCCGTGCCAAGACAGCGACTCCGCCAATCCAAGGGCGTCGTCTCTTGCGTCTTACACATCCGGGAGTGCGCCAAGATGCCAGATGCCGGGAGGTGGGCCGTCGGTTGCAACGCGCGGGATGGAGGGTGGGGGAGCTAGGTTCGCGCGTTGCCTTTGGTGCTGTAACTACAGAGATGGTGAAAGAAGGAAAAGCCGCCTTGTTGTTAGCCCCTACCCAGGTCCTTGCACATCAGCTTGGGGAGGACGTGAACTGAACTAGGATGAGCTTCTGACTTCCAAACAAATCTGCTTTCGGGCTTGGCGCTGAAGCGCGACCTCAAGGTGGCTTTCCAGCCAACTTACCCCATTCAGTAGTTTGGTTCATAAGCAGTTAATCCTCTTCTTCTGGTCCTATTGTTTTAGCTTCATGAATAAGTAAGCAAACTCCATTAAGCACATGGAACGCGCAAGAGATGGGAGGTAGCAAGGAGATGCTATTGGTTTATGCAATAAGCCAGATTTTATTTAACCATGGTTTATTGAAGAAAACACAATTGGCTAGGCGCACACAACATAGATTCCAAATCACAAGAAATGGATTCATTTACTAAGCCTAAACGAAACAGCATAATGTGATGTGCAAGTCGAGATGCTGTTTTTGCATGACATGCTAAGTCATTGCTTGTTTTAATCATAACATGTTGTAAATCTATGGCTTATGTTCTCACATAATGCTAAGCCATAGATTTACAAGGTGTGATGGCTGTGTTTACACATTGCACTAAACCCAGTAAATTATATTATGGTGTATATAAATCCAGCTGCTCAGAGATTAGAGAGGTGTCTCCTAGGTTTGAAATTTCTTGGGCATATAATGTCAACCTTGGGACTGGAATGACAAAGCTGGGGCTGAAATATTGGCAACTGAGGCTGGAGAAGGAGGGTTCTTGGGAATGGAATGCCATAAATTGAGGGCCATTGATGTTACAGAGGCATGCAGATTCTTAAATTGGGACAATGGTGATGTTACGTCCAATTTTTTTTCTACCACCATAACATACATTTAATTCTTTCCAGACAGAATTCAGCTGTGTGGCTAATGGTTTGAAGCGAACTTGTAAATGCTAAATAAATATTTCAGTAGCCCCTTTCTAACTTGTGTTGATCTCTTTGTAGTTGGTGGTGATGTTCCTGTAGTTGCCTTTCCTTCCATTCCTGTTCCAGGACTAAATTTCTAAAACGAGCACTTCTGAAGTTGTACTTGAAACCATTTCAGTTCTGAGTGATATCACCAAAAAGAAAACAACCCAAACCTGAACTTATTTCTGTTTTAGAATAGTATGTACACTTTTTGCATACAGCGTAAGTTGACAGCCTTTTAATGACCATCAGCAAGCAAGCAATAGGATGCAGCAGATCTGCAGCAAGAGCAAAGCACCGTACAATCTTCCCATGAGAGGTGGTCTTTGCATGGCTTCTGAATCTGCACATTTGCTAGTCTTTTTTTAAATTTATGAGTGACAGAAAGATATGAGGGAGAGCTTCCTCCTCAAAAATAACTTCTGAGGTCATGCAAAAGAATTTGAATTACCTTATTTGACTCTGAATTCCTAAGAGTAACATTACTTTTATATGATTATACGTATACATATTGTACATACCTTATTCCTCAATAAGGTATCACTATAGGTATATGTTTGTGTTCTTTCAGGAACTTAGTTCAACTTATATTGGTAATCTACCTGCATTCCACTTCCAAACACCTTTAGTTGCAAATGCCTGTGTTGCAGGAAAAAAGTAAAATGTCCTCATTGAGCTTTGATTGATCGATTATGTGCCATCAAGTAGTTGTTGACTCTTAGTGACCACGTTGATAGATTTTCTCCATGATAATCTGTCCCTATCCTGGTCTTTCAGGTCTTCCAACTATGCACATTATAATTGAGTGCATGCACTCAACTATGCACTCCACTATAATTGAGTCTAGTGGCCATCCTCTTCTCTTTCCTTCTACCTTTCCCAACATTGGAGTCTTCTCTAGGGAGCTGGGTCTTTGCATAATCTGTCCAAAGTAAGATAATTTGAGCCTGGTGATTTGTGCCTCAAGTGAGAACTCTGGTTTGATTTGTTCAATGTTCCATTAGTTTGTTTTCTTGGCTGCGTTGAGCATTATTTTAAAACAATATGGAATATGTCTGTATTCTTCAAGACACACTTTTATAAATATATACGTATAATCTATTCTCAGTAAATAAAACTTTTAAACAAATACTCAGTAAATAAAACAATTTAAACAAATGAAAGCAATGTTGCACCATTCCCATAGAACAAATTCTTATTTATATACCAATTTATGTGGTTACTCTAGAACTCTAAAATACTCTATTTTCTGCCTCCTTTTTCCTCCCTTTTACTTTGGTTTGAAATGTGTAAGAAGTATTTCTCATGGTGGAAAACCTGTAGTGCTTTGCTGAATTTTAGAAACATGTTGCAACTTTTCTTTGGGTTACAATTGCCATGATCACAATATGGGCATCTGAAGTCATAAAAAGATTAAGTCCACATATAATACTGATGTAAGGCAATTAGCAGGGCTGTCATTCTTTTTTAATTTTGCTGATATAATTGGTTTTATTATTTATTTGTCACATTTATAGGGCCACCCATCTCACCTATCTCACACAAAGTGACACTGGGCAGCATACAATAAAAACCATTAAAAACATACTACAAAACAAAACCAATTTAAACAGTAAACAAAGATAAAAACAAAACCTCAGGCGGGAGAATATTACACTTAATACAGTCAACATGCATGCTCCCTGTTACCAGGGGATCCCCAGCCTTGTTGAAAAAAATATGTTTTAAGGGCTTTCCAGAAGGCCATGAGGGTTGGTGCTAACCTCACATCAGGAGAGATAATGTTCCAGAGGGCAGGTACCACAGCAGAAAAGGCTCGCCTCCTAGGTCTCATCAGATAGGACCCGCAGCATGCCTCTCCTGCCAGACCTGAGGGGACAAAAGTAGATGTAATCAGGAAGGGGTGGTCCCTCAGATAACCCAGCCCCATGCCATGTAGGGCTTTAAAGGTCAAAAACAGCACTTTGAATTGGACCCAGAAGCAAACTGGTAACCAATGTGGCTCATGAAACAGAGGTATAATGTGTGTCCTCCTAGGGGCACTCATAACAGCCCATGCTGCTGCATTTTGCACCAGCTGCAGCTTCCAGATACTCATGTAGAGCACACCACAATAGTCCATGTGGGAGGTGACTAGGGCATGAGTAATTGAGCAGAGCCTCACAATCCAGGAACAGGTACAACTGGCGCACAACATGAAGTTGTGTTCTCGACTCACGACTCCTGGCCACAACTGCCACCTGCTCCTTGAGCAGGAGTCATGAGTCGAGAAAGACCTCCAGATTGCAAACTGGGTTTGTCTGGAGCAGTGCCACCCCATCCAGTACCAAAGATGGTAAAGTCCCAAATCCAAAAGGCCCTAAAATCCAAAGCCAGGGTTCAGTTGAAGCCTGTTGTTCCCCATCCAGATCCCTACAGCCTCCAGATACCAGGACAGGACATCCACAGCATTGCTTACTTCACCAGAGGCAGAAAGATACAGTTGAGTTCATAGCATACTGATGATACCTCACCCCATGACGACGGATGATCTCCTCCCTCAGTTTCATGTAGATTTTGAACAGGAGTAGAGAGAGCACCAAACCCTGTGGCATCCCACATAGGGGCCTAGGGTTGGATTTCTCACTCATGATCAACACTGACCGGTATTGGCCCCTGAAGAAGGAAGAGAACCAGCACAATGTTGTGCCACCCATTCCCAATCCCTGGAGCTGACCCAGAAGAATACCATAGTCAATGGTATCAAAAGCCTCCAAGAGGTTAAGTACAGCCAGGATGCACTACCCCCATCCCACTCCCACCAGAGATCACCCAAGAGTGCAACCAATGCCATTTCCATCCCATATCCTGGCCTGAATCCTGACTGAAAGGGGTCCAGATAATCTGCTTCATCCAGGGTCTACTGAAGCTGCTGTATGACCACCTTCTTCACAACCTTCCCTAAAAAAGAGAGGTTGGACACTGGATGAAAATTGTCCAGTATGATGGGATCCAGTGATGGCTTCTTGAGGAGGGGGTGAACCAATGCCTCCTTCAGAGATGAAGGAACACCCTGTCTCCCAAGGATGAATTAACCACCACCAGAATCCAGCCACATGTCCCATCCCAGGCAGCCTTAGCCAACCAGGAGGGGCATGGATCTAAGGAGCAGGTAGTCGAGCTCACCGTCCTAAGGACCCTGTCCACTTCCTCAGACACAACAGGTTCAAACCGTTTCCAGATAACAGGGAAGACTGTGCCTCAGGCATCTCCCCCAGACCTGTACTAAGACTGGCATCTAACTGGGAATGAATTTGAGCAGTTTTGTCCAACAGATGCTCCAAAAATTCCTCTGCCCAGCCTTATAGATGAATCTCTGGATTCCCCTTACCCAGAAGGGCTCAGGTTACCTGACACAAGGCCACTTGATAGCAATTCATGGATACAATAAAGGTGAATTATTGTCACTTCGCTGCCCTTATTGCCACAAGGTAGGCCTTAATAGTGGCTCTTACCTGTGTTCAGTTGAGTTCATCCTTCACTGACCTCCAGCAGTGTTCTGGATGTCTCTTCTCCCATTTCATTTCCCTCAGCTCCTCCATAAACCATGGAAAGCAATGGGATCCGTGGGAAGGGAGAGGTCACACAGTCGCAATCCAGTTCAAGGCCACAGCTGCCTCTTATTCCAAGCAGTGACAAAGGCATCTGTTGGACCATGCAGCAGGCCCTGAGGAACAATCCCCAGCTCCCTCTGGAACCCTTGCAGGTCCGTCAGTCTCTGGGGCTGGACCAGAGGCTGAAGAAGGCAACCATCCAGACTGTCAGCCTGAAGACCTGACAGGCAATCAGATACCTGAGGCGGCTCTTGGAGACAGTGAGCCTGTGCAGATGGGGGCTGCTTCAGATAATGAGGGCCTACCCCAAGAACATCCCAGCAGCTACAGAGGGCAAAACAAAGGTCATGAATACACCTCTGTGAGAGGACAGGGCAGTCGTACCTGAGGCTATATACATAAGAGCAGCCTCCAGGCCCTTACCCCGCAACATTCCTGTTGCTCATGAGCTCCTTGCCATCCATCTGGACCAGCTTGTGGAATTCTCTGATACTAGAAAGCTGGAGTGTTACAAAGCAATCGCCACATCTGCCTCTCTAACAGACTGCTGATGGCTCAAGTTTCAAGTGCTCTCTGGTTAATTAGCTGTGTCATAAGCTACCCTCAGGAAGCTTATGACACAGCAATATCATACAATTGTGAAACTTATATTTTCCCTGGCTTTCACTTTGCATTGGCTGGCATAGGAAAACAAGTAAAATGGGAACCAAATGCAACAGCCTGCCCATTGGTGGGTGACAACTGTCATAATCACAAACACTGGTACTTCACTGGTTACACATAGGCTTCCAAATACCATTCAAAGTGCTGGTTGTTATCTATAAAAGTCTAACTGGTTTTGGGCCTAGGGACCTGCAGATTACCTACTTCAAGTGAATCAACCCATTTGGTGTCTGAGTCTGAAGCTGGGATGCTGAGGTCCTCCCCACATGTGAGATTTGGGAAAGGAGGAGACAATGTTTTTCAGTCCCAGCTCCATCCCTGTGGAACCGTTTGATAGCTTGCTCCTGGGGATCCCGAGGGCCCCCTTCCTGCCAGCCCTTTATGGTTTATGGTTTTATGAAGACAGTGTAAAGAACTGGGAGTCCATGTAGACCTGATTATCTATAACACAAATAGCACCCACCGTTCCATACTGTAATCTCACATACTCAGATAGTGCTGCTTGAGTCCTCTTTGGCTCCTCCTTCCTTCCTTCCTTCCTTCCTTCCTTCCTTCCTTCCTTCCTTCCTTCCTTCCTTCCTTCCTTCCTTCCTTCCTTCCTTTCTTCCTTTCTTCCTTCCTTCCTTCCTTCCTTCCTTCCTTCCTTCCTTCCTTTCTTCCTTCCTTCCTTCCTTCCTTCCTTCCTTCCTTCCTTCCTTCCTTCCTTCCTTCCTTTCTTTCTTTCTTTCTTTCATAGTATTTTATTGAGATTTTAAAATTACAAAGTTAAAAGTTAGAAATGAAAAAGAAAATTGAAAATACAAATTATAAAGAGAAGGGAAAGAAAAAGTGAGATAAAGTAAAAGAAAAAGAAAAAAGACATGAAAAATAGATAGCTTCCAATCTATCTCTGGTCTTAAGAATAAGAAGAGTGTCATAGGTGCTAGTTTTTAAGGCTCCTCCTTTCTTTTATTGTCTGATTCCCTTCTGGTTTGCAGTTTGGGAGGTGGGTGTGGGGGAGGCTTCAAGTCAGTCCCTGCAATTTTCATGGCAATACTCTCAGCAGTGGTTCTCCATTGCCTTCTTCTTAGGGCTGAGAGAGAGAGACTGGCCCAGGGTCACACAGCTGG
Organism: Python bivittatus; assembly: GCF_059951505.1. Lineage (NCBI taxonomy): Eukaryota > Metazoa > Chordata > Lepidosauria > Squamata > Pythonidae > Python > Python bivittatus. The sequence goes on from NW_028277035.1 coordinate 30,749,761, forward strand.
CTTTGTGCCTAAAGCAGGTCTCCCAGTTTCTAGCCCAGTGCCTTAACCACTACACCAACCTGGCTCTCTTATTAATGTTAGTTGTTTTAAGATTTTATTTTTGTCTTAGTTCCTGTATTATCTGTCACCGCTTTCTTCATGCAGTCAAGGGTTGTGTGTAAAGCAACTTCCAGATTTAGTGCTCATACACTTAGCTGCTACAGTTCATTAGTTGCCATAGCAAAGGGGTTTCCACAGGACCCTAACCTTGGAGGAATTATTTCAGTGAAAAATAGTGACTTAAGGAAGTTAAAATCACTATTTGACATGTCAAATGTCTTCACCTTTATCCATTAACAAGTGGGACTCCTTGGGAAGTAGTCTTCTATGATCCAGAGTTTTAATCTGTACTGGCCAAATGGTAGCTACACCATGATCTAACCCAAATGTCAGCTGCTTCAGATGTTTATGTGAAATGGCCTAGAACAGTGTTTCTCAGACTTGGCCACTTTAAGACGGGTGGACTTCAACTCCCAGAATTCCTCAGCCAGCATGCTGGGTTTTGAATATTTTGAAGCAGGCAATCCTTCAGGAACTTTGCTTTTCTTATAATGATACACATCTGGGATCATATCTGACCTCTAAAAATGTACAATGTTATGCATTTTCTGGACAATTCTATGCATACATATCAAGATGATATGCCTAGTAGAAAATGAAAACATGTTTTGGTTATTATGTTTATCTCCCAGAAGATGGCAGTAAATCTCTTATTAATTTACTTACACCTATCATTTTCTTTTGGAATAATAAATTGATTGAGCTATGGATCATTCTATGGAATTAATAACTGAGCAGAATATTCTCCGACAAATGCTGTGGGCTGCCATATCCCCTTCTATACTTCTCCATACAACCCTCTCACAGCTTTATGGGAACAGCTCTATCGGGGGGAAGTTTAGTCAGGAATTCTGGGAATTATGACCTCAGCATACATGGAGAGCATCAGATTGAAGTAGAATATCTTCTCAGAAGTCCAACTATGAGGCCACTGTGTTGAAGGTTTATTTTAACTTATTGTTCATTAGAAGTTGCTTGGAAGCCTGCAAGAATCTCATACAAGTGTATTTTTCCCATATTTTTCCACCATGACAACCTTGCTAAAATCCTCACATGTTCCCACTTAATAAAGATGATTTTTTAAAAGCATAATTATGCTTTTCATATTGTTTTATTTTGCATAATATGGTTTTAACTGATCTTTGCACTGCCCAAAGGAATGAGGTTCCTAGCCAGTGGAAAAGCAGAAGCAGCAAACAATGTTGAAGAGAAATTCAGTCCTTGAGTTTGTACTTTGTAAATGTGCCTCCGGAGCTAAAGGGGATGTTTTACATTCAAATCACATTGCATGATTGTGTAACTTGGAGGGATAGTGGTGTGTTTAAAAAAATATATATACCAGGTTCTTCTCTTTTCTAAACCCTTCAATTTGAAGTGGACTAGTGGCCATCTTGGTTGTTAGATTAGGAACAATTTGAAGGATGTACCTATGGATGACTCTTCAAAATTTGTCATTCTTAAAAATAACCACAGTACATGACACAGACTGACCAGCTTCTCCAATGATAGGTGGTAGAAGAATAATTGATGCCTCATAAGATGGGTCATTATAGATGCACGTAGATGGCTCAAGGGTATACATCTGTTTAAGGTGGTGTTGGGGGTTTTGTTTTTTGTGTCTTTTAGTTTCAGCTTGACATGTATAAACCCAGTGATTTTGGCTTCTAACACATGGTTACCCAACATGGTACCTTCCAGACTTGATGGACTTCCAACTTCTAAAATGGCCATGCTGGTTGGGAGTTATGGAAATTGAAGTTCAACAGAACTGCAGAGCTCCATGTTGGAGATGGGTTTAAAGTGTTATGCAAAGCCATTGAATTGTGATATTTCATTTAATCACAATGAAATAAATCATGGTTTAGCACACGTGAATTCAGTTAATGAATTCAATTCACTCATATTTGATTTATTATTACTGTATGTTGTTGCTTTCTAGGGTTGGAGCCATCATAACAATGTATAGTAGGTCAGTTTAAAATGCAGCTAGAGAATGCTAAGGTAAAGCCATGAATCAAGCATGAGTCCTGATGACAGCATGGACCCATCCATATTGTTTTCTTGGCAGCAATACAGAAGCAGACTCCATAGCCCTGGGTCTTTTGATGCTCTTTCTTTTCTTTTTCTTTTTTTAATACTAATGTTATTAAAAGTTTTAGAAACAACAATAAAACATAATACGAACTAAAAAAGAAAAAGAGTGCAAGAAAGCAAAAAAGTAAAAAGAACCACCCCCTTAGGAAAGTGATTTCCCACCCTCATCACAACAAGTATAAACAATTTCATAATTTCTTCACCACCTCTTAATTAACAAATATCAAACTCTTCACCCCATAACCCATCTCTTAATAACAGGCAAATCAAATAAGTAGCATCTTCTCCTTATCCAATTATCAGCAAAAAGTCCAGAGCTCTAAAATATTAACATTAATTAACATATATAAAACTCAACATTCCACATCTCAACTCTTAGCTGTAAGCAAAACCCCATTTAAAAGGCATAAAATGGTCCCGATATCCTAGTGTAAACAAACAAAAAAAAAACCCTAAAGTTTAACATGACAAAGAGACCATTTCTCCTTTAAAAAAGACAAGCTCCAATACATAACATTTCTCCCATTCCAAATGCCAACAAATCCAAAGAAAACCTCCCCAAATAACAACATATCTCTTTCAAATAAACATTCCATATCTCAACTCTAAACTTTAAACAAATCTACATTTCATAAATATAATCACTTTATCCTAATAAAAACAAGAGTAAATTTAACATAACAAAGAGAGATAATGTCTCCTTTAAAAAGACAAATTCACCAAACTCCCTTATTTTAAATAAAAAGGCAGTTAGATAGGCAGTTTAATGACTATAAAATTAGGATACATAGAGTAACTATAGAGGGAAAGGTTTAAACACCATATTAAATGTAAGCAAATCCAATATACCACGTTTTTCCAATCAATATATCAGTAAATCCAGAAAGAACCACCCAAAATAACAACATATCCTCTTTTAACCCTGGTCAAATAGACCATCTTTGTATTCCTTTTTTTTTAATGTAGAACAATCTTTCTGTGTAATCCATTCAGATGGTTATTGATCCTTGTTATGAATTTCTTCAGTACTTTAAGCAGACTCTTTTGTGAGTCCAACAAAAAGAGATTGTTCCAATTGCTCTCTGAGATTGTCGTTTTTATTTCCTTCTTGATTTTTAAAGCCTCATTCAATTTTCTCTTTGTATCTGGTGACAAATTCTTATTCAGAGTTTTGTTCATGTTGTTCTTGAGTGGAACTGGTTGCATATTTTTTTCTGTAACATCTTCTGGGACAGGCCATTCTCAAAAAAACACAACGTAGCCGACATAATTGAATCAAAATCCCAATGCAGTTCCTAGTGCAGTTCCTCAAAGATATCTCTGAATGCCATTATAAGTTACTTGTCTTATTATGTCTCCAATATCAAAAACAATTTTCTTTCCCACAAACATGCATATAGTCTTTAAAAATAATTTCAAAGTCATAATACTCAGAATCCAATATCCCAACGTCTTCTGAGCCCTCAATCTGTTTAAAATTTTCTATAGCCAAAACCTTGTCTTCCTTTTTGCTGTTTAGTTTATATTAAGGATTGAAGGCACTCACCTGGTGTTAACAACCTTGTCACTTTGAAGGTGTCTAACTTCTTTGAAGCAGTTAATAAGCAATTTCTGAAAATGGTTAGCAAGGGAAGTATGCAAACTTAGTGTCCTTTGAAAAGGTTCCATTTGTGGATGGAGCAATTATGGTGAATTCCCTTCTCTCCCAATTTCCCCCCACCCCTCCAGAGACTGCTGTCTTGTGATCTCTTCATGAGGAGCAACCATAAGGAGAAAGAGCTTGGGCAATCTCGTGTCCTCTCTTAGCCCAAAGAGGGTCGTAGGAGTCGAACTACTAATCAGCTCCTCATTCAAGTCCACAAACATTGGCTCTGCTTTTCCCTGAGCCGTCTTCAGTCCGCCATCTTCCTCCAGAAGTGGTCTCCTGGTGCTCTTTTATCTGAGTTCAATATATGTGCAATTTTATGTTAGGGAGGGAGATATGACATTCTCTTATCACCCAGTAAATAATAACTAGATTCCACTATCAACATGGTACAATTTAAAACCCTGCAATCTAAACCAACCAGATCAGAGACTGAAAAAGAAGTTCCAGAAACACATTTTGAGAATGCTTTTAGGAGCCCTGAGTTTCTAAACTATTCCATAGAAGAATATTTCTGAGTTTGTGACTCTCTGGAATAAGGTAAGCTATGCCTGGGGAAAGATTTTTTCCTATGATGGCTCTTCAGTTTTAGTTTTGCTGGACTTTTCTGTTTTTTCCTTGATTTCTCCTCTTATTTTTGCTATGTTTTCCATGCTACTTACCCACAGACCTTGTATAAATCTAAAAAGAGGGACTGTAACCTCTGTCTTTGCCTCCAGCATGTCAATAAACCAATTTGTGCTTCAGTGTAATGGTTCCTGGTCTCTAGGTTAAATGAACCTCTTTAAAAGAAATATTTGTTGCTACATACCTGCTCCTTTTGCAGGAATGCAAAACTATTTGGAAGAGGCAGATTTTCTAGTTCCTGTGCTCAGGAACCATCCACATACAAGGTCTCCATTTTGTCAAGATTCAGCCTCAATTTATTGGCCCTCATAATCCAGAGTCCAGTTTATGACATGCACACCCTCTCTTGTTTCAGAAGTTACAGAGAAATACAGCTGGATGTCATCAACATATTGATGGTAGCTGGATCTGAAGCTTCTGATGACTACTCCAACATTTCATACAAATGTTAAAGAGCATTAGAAACAAGATAGTTTCCCATTTGGCACCCCAGAGTATAACTGCATGGTTCACAATACACATATTTCCAGTACTACTCTCTGAGAATATTCTGCAGAGTAGAGGAAGAATCACTATAGAAGAATGCCTCCAATCTTCATTTCACAGACACAGTTGAGAAAGATACTGTGATGGATGGCATGAGCAGGGAAGATTCTGGAATGGAAGTTCAAGGTTGTCAGGAGGGGGGAGAGGCATTCCAGAGCAAGCGCCTCCTCAGCCTGCAACAAGAGTGTGGGAAGACAAAGAAGATGAGGCTGGTCCCTCCCTAGAGTCTTACGGGGTATATCCACTAGTTGCTTTAGCATAGGTTTAGTCTGGCAAGATTCTGTCAATTAGGTGCAAGCTATAAAGGAACTGAACTATACTGAATTGCCTCATTGTTGTTCTTGGACTGAACCTGACAGATACTGTGGTCAAGAGTATCAAAAATGGCTGGGGATCCAGTAAGATCAATAAAGTTGGACTCTCCCTGTCTCTTTCCATAAGAGGTCATCCATCAGAGGGGGAAAAAGTTGATTCAGCCCCCAAACCAGACTAAACTCAGAATAAAATGGCCCAAGATACTGTGTTTCTTCCAAATACTCCTGTAACTGCACAGACCTTGCCGTCTCCAATATCTTGCCCCCAAAAGGAGAAACTGTGATTGGGTAGAAGTTGTCATAAACTTTTGGATCCATAATAGTTTTTAAGGCTGGTAGAACAATTCCACCATGCATAGTTAAGCACTCCTTGGATCAGATGTAGCATACTTCTAGATATCTTACGTAAGTTATATTTTTACAGCCTGGTCCTTGCCTGATTAATGAGCAGTGTTTCATTTTTTAACCTCATTCAGACAGTTCATCCTAACCTGGTTGAGAAAGGGAATAAGAAAAATTGCACCTACTGTAAAACAACCATTAGTAATATCTTGAAAATAATCAGAATTTCTAAAATAGCAGTGCAGCTAAGGAGTCCCAGATTTAAGCTTGCATTTATTAACAGGCTTCCTTTGGGCAAAGAACTCTAGAATCTCTATGAACCACGCTGTTTTTGTAACATTAATTTCATGCAGTTGTTCTTAAATGCTTTAAAAACAAAATAGGTTACAAAAAAGAAAAGTTCTTTCTTCCCAAGCCTTTGCTTCTGAAATCATATGCTTTCTATATACTCTGAATTTCCTCCCTACTCTTCACAAGTCCAGATCACTCTTAAGTGATGGGAACAGGGATCCCTGTAACAAAATTAGTAGATCAAATGTTCTGCCACTGCTGAAATAATTATATTCATAAAGTAATGAATGCAAGGTGATCCTAAGTGTATTTATTCAGAGTGAAGGCTCACTACATTAAGTTAGACTTGTTTTATGCAGGATTAACATCTTGGTATAAGAAGAATGTTGACTGTGTAGGAAGGAAATGTTGGCCCTAGCAGCCAGAACTCAGAAGCAAGACGCTATTAAGATACATGAGAAATATATGGGCATCAGATAACATACAATTGAGGTCCCAGATAATGGTCCTCTAAGCAGGATGCCCTGCACTATTGTCATCATACTTCATCTTGTTTACCCTTAAATGGGCGGCTGCTGAGCAGGGCATCTCTCCAATAGAAGTCTTTTACCCTACAGGTGCTAACTGGGCCTATGAAACATCCAAGATTACAACTTGGTTGGTGGTTCTTTGGCTGTTTTGATGGCTTGCACTTCAGGAGAGGAGGGCAGCTGGTTCCTAATGGCAGTTAGGCTTTAGATCTCAGCATCCAGTTGACAGAAGACACCTATGTTCTAGCATCCTGTAGCCCTGTATTCAGAGAACTTTCTCCCCCTTGAAACATGACCTGGCAACATCTTTTTCCCCGCATCATCCCGTGATGCTGCCTTCATCTCATCCCCAACCCATGAATGAGACGGGCATCCTTAGTTCTACACAGTAGTATTAAAGTAACGTTTTTTCCTTATTGCCACATTGTCCAAGGGACAATCTCAAGGTGGTTGGATGGTTACCTGTTACCTTGGCAGGAAACCCAGCCCTCCATGGGGCGTGGGGGTGAGGGAGAGGGAGAAGGATAAAATGTGCATCATAATGCAAAACAAGCAACTTGCATACTTGTATCAGACATCAGAATGCAAGTGCATAAGGGCAGGATTTGCAGCATGACATCACATATCATCATTTTGACATAATTTCAGATTGTGACATCTGTGGAGTGAAGTCAATGATGGCAGTGTTTTGAAAGGCCCAGAATCAGTCAGACACAATTGT